>NC_092445.1:4877892-5029984 GCF_036169615.1 Heliangelus exortis | reverse complement strand
TGAATCCAACCCCCTGGGAAGGGACTTGGCCTTTGTCTGCTCCTGCTGCCCTCAGAAACCCCCAGCACAACCCCCAGCCTGAGCCTGGGGGCTCCTGCAAAGCATCTTCAGGCTGGGGGCAGAAAGCTCCACGGATATGCTCAGACTAAAGATCTCTGTGTTCAAATCACGGGCTGACTCCTCTCCTGGGAGAGATGGATCCTGGGTTGGATCCATAGCAGCAGCATCTCCCTTCCATCCTGGGAACCATGGTGTGCACCATGTGTGTGCACAGGCACGGGCACCTTCCATCTCTGCTTCAGTGGGATGTACAAATGTGTGCTCAATAGATCATTTTTGAGAAATATCTACTGGAACATGTGTGTGTGTTTATACCCCACTGCCATGCTGGGAGAGCTGCTTGCACTCCAGCTGTGTGAGGGAGGCTTTGGGGTCTTGCTCTTCACTTTGTGTTTGGATTGTTTGGCTGCACCCAGCCAGTAAGAGAGCGAAGATTGGATAGCAGAGACCTTCAGGATAAGGCAGCAAAGGGACATTGCTTCAATTGCTCTGCCAATCACCTGTCTCTCAGCTTGCCCATCAATTACTGTACCATTGAGGACATCACAGAGTGGCCAGAAGTGGCAGAGATCTGTATACTTTGCATAATTCTGTGCACAAGGGAACGGAGCTGGGAGCTTGGATCTGGAGCCCTATTTCCAGGGAAAGTTTCAAGGCAGTAGAGGAGACCTTTGGTGTATTAAGTTACTGGGGCATTGCAGATTGAGATTTTATTTGTAATGGGAGAAATTGCTTTTGTGTCTCGTGTTGCTCCAGTGAGTTTGTTCAGAGAAAGGGCAATGAATAGGAAAGGATGGTGAGGCAAGGGGCTGGGTGTAGCTCTTGTCTTTGCAAGGACTACAGCCTGGAGGATGAGGATTCAAGCCCACAGTTGCAGGGAGTTCTCTGGTGCTGGGATCCTTCCTGCCAGATTATATTTTTTTTTTAAATTCACTCTTCCACTTAGATTCTTCATTATCACTGCCACTTGCTGGGACCGACAGCTGCTAACAAACACCAAGGGATTCCAGACAGCTCTGCAGACTCTCTCTGAGTGCCTTAGGCAAAGCCTGAAATGCATACAACATGAAAATACCCTGTTCTGTTCACTCAGACTCCTGCTCTCCTGTCTCCCCGGGCTGGGGAGTGGAAGCTCAGCTGAAGGTGGAGGTGCCCATAATGCTGCAGAGGACTGGGATTGAGTGTGGGGCTGTGGTTTTCTTCCTGCTGTGGTTATTATTCATCAGGGTTTCTTGGAGGCTCTGATTTGAGAAAACAACTGCAAAAAGCACGGTTCAGCCTCTGTCCTCCTGGTTTTGGCTTGGCCTCAAAAGGAAACGAAGCTGATGTGATCCTGCTCTGCATGTGTGGCCCTTTCACTTCTGAACCATCATGGAAGATACAGAGAGGAGGTATTATTAAAAGTCCTGGGGAATTCATCAGCCTCACACTGTCAGGCAGCTCAGGCAGAGGAAGGAGACCCTGAATAGTTGCATTTCTTTGTGGTACAGCTTTTTTTAGCTGTGTACAGCACCAAACCCAAGGCATCCCTCCCAGGGCTGCAGAAGGCAGGACATCTCCATCTCCCTTCCTGCTGCATCCTCAGCCTGAAAGCAGGAATCCCCTGGCTTTGATGGTGCAGTGTTTGTCTGGAGCTCACTGAGATTTCTGTGGCTCTGAAGCTGCTAAAGTGTGCTGGTCAGGTTTATCCTTCCTAATCCTGTGTTATTCAGATGGGCTGCTCTGTCTTTAATGTTAAACAAACAAGACAAACAGCCTCAGGAAGCAAAGTTTTGATTTGCTGATTAGATCCAGCCCTGCTGGAATCTCATCCTAAAATCCATCTGAGTGCATCTGGTAGGCTCTCCCCTGGAGAACTGCATTATTTGGAGACTTGAAAAACATCTGCATCCAAGTACAGAGGGGGATGACCTGCAAAAAACCCATGCACAGGCTGTTAACAATCTGAGGTGTGAATTTGCTCTGCTAAGAGGTGGTAAAGGAGATGTTGAGAGCAGCAGTGGAGGGAAGGAGAAGGGAAGTGGAGGGAAGGAGAAGGAGCAGGTAGAGCAGGATATGTTTTCAGTAAGCTCAGTAAGTTCTTCCATGTCTCTGCTCCTTCTCTGGCCCTGGGGTTTTGGGAGTAAGACGAGGCAAAGGCTGTTTCTTTATCCTCTAACACAGAGACTTTGTCTTCTTTTTCAAAGCCTGGTTAATGCTCTTCCATCCCAGGCTGTCAGTTCAGGGTTCCTTTGCCTCTCACTCCCAGCAATAGGTGCAGTGTACATGCATTTTTACTTATAGCAACACTGAGGTCTCCTTATTTCTCTGTTTTCTCCTCGGTGAAAGAGATGTCCCAATATTAGGTCCTGTAAGAGATCCATAAGAGCTGTTCCATCCATTGCTCACTGGCTGCTGCTGTCCTGTCCAGCTGGAGATGATTCCTTTCCTGTTTCTCCTCAGGCAGCACCTAATGTGTATGCACCCCTGCCAGGAGGCTGTGCCTGATGCTCAGCTTAATGTATTCTGTGCACAGTTTCATCCCATTATTCCTAGTTTAACTCTCTTGGATCACCCAGAACATGAGGAATGTGCAGCAGCTTCCCACAGCACAGCATAATTAGCTACTTCAAAAACTACCTGCAAAGAGTGATGCCCTCATTATGCCGAGCAGAGGAGAGTTTGGTGGGGTGAGATGTCCCCAGAAAGAAGATGCATTTCACTTCTGACAGAGAACAAGAGGCAGCCAGTGCCCTCCTGCAGTCAGTTTTATCTCAGCTTGCCTTGGGAGGCTGGAGGCACATGGCAGTGCCCCATGATGAAAGCAAACACCTTCCAACATCCCTTCCTTTCTGGTGATTAAAATCGGGCTGAGCTGAGCCCAGGAAGTGACTGCAAATTTATTTGTAAGAGCTTTTCTTGCTTTTCCATGGGAGGCCAGGGTTTTGCTGGGAGCCCTCCCATGGGTACCAGTTTAAGCAGCCCCAGCAGTCCCAGTAACCCATCCCATCAGCCCTGCCTGGCTGGAATCCTTCTCCTCTGTGGGCAAAACAAATCTGGTTCATAGGTTTCCTTTCACCGATTACCCGATGAAACAGCCCCCCCAAAAAGGCAGCCTTGGATTGGATTTTTTCCCACTTTATTCCTGGGATCTAGAGCTGGCCAAGAAGTTTCTAGAGCTTCCCTGCCCAATAGCAGTGACACTCGATGTTCCTGCAGCATTTTCCATCCAGGAACTCTGAGTGCTTTGCAAACAAACAAATGAGCTTACAGCCAAGCCTCTGGGGTAGGTGTTATGATACTTAACAGATGTGTAAACAGAGACACAAGCTCAAGTTTTTCATGTTGAAAGCACTTGGCAAATATTGCTTAATTACTCCTCACCTTGGCCTTGGGAGCCGGGTGCTGGCTCTGCTTCAGGGGTGAAGGCACTGGAAGGGCTGGGGGGTCCTGCAAAGGGCATACAGAGACACTTACACACTTACACACACACTTACACACACTTACACACACACTTACACATACACTTACACACACATCCTTAGGTGTGCAACGTGGTCAGGAATTATTACCTGTGGTGTCCTGAGCTGACAAACCAGCATCTGAGCTGAAGCTGGCAGAGAAATGCAGATTTACCTGAGTGGATGCTCTGCTCTCATGAGTTTTTAAAACAGATCCTGGGGAGCACTGAAACATTTTTATTATCCTTTAACAAGACATAATTATATCAAGTTTGTTCAGCATTAATTATCCTTTCTGCAATGTTCTACCTACACAATCAATTATTAATTAACATTACTCTATATTTCTAGCTGATACCCATCCCTAATTACCTTGCTGCTATAACTTTCTGGTCTTATGCCAACCCGTGTTACCAGACCAGTTGAAGATATTGCTATGACTTAATGACACCTTTATTGCTTGTGTAGTTCTGAATCCCCTCCACAGGTGACGATAGCCATACATCTTCAAGAAGGAAAAGTAAATACATTTTTTTTTCACCTGCAAGTATTTCTGCTTTTTCTATGCCTGCAGCTGCTTTTCTTGCTCAGAGCCAGGAGCGTGGTCCCTGTTGTCACCCTGACAATAAATCTGTGTCCCTGCCCAGCCAGGCTGGGGTGGCAAAGCCCCTCTGTGAGCAGGGGACAGGAGCTGCTCCTCTCCAAAAGTCTTTTCTGAGCTCTGGAGAGAACCTTTTGCCTTTGACATTTGCCTCTTCCGTGATTAATTGGTGATCAGAAGAGGGATCAGGAGATGGGAGGGCTCTCTTGTACCTGCCATGTTTTGAAGCTGTGGCTTTGTCTTGTGGTGTGGATGTGACAGGGACAAAATGAAAGAACAAAGGAGGACAGAAGCTGGGCCCTGTGTAAAGAGATTCAACTTTTTCCTCTCTCTCTACTGAGTTACTTTTGCCTCTTTCATCACCACTGTCACATCGAGCTGTTGCCACCAGCCTTCTCTTAAAGCTGTCCAGGAAAACAAGAAAAAAAAAAAAAAAAAAAAAAAAAAAAAAAAAAAAGAAAAAAAAAGATAAAATAGCTCCTTACTTGTGCATGTTAAATCTTCCCACCCAACTGTGCCGCTGGCAGCTGTGGCTGCATTTGTGTGCTCAGGCATGTCCAGGACTCCAGGTTTCCAGGCAGAAGATAAAACCCTGCCAGCCAGCAGCCTTCCCAGCCAAACCTTTCCTCCTCTCTGCTTCCCAGTGGCTGCTTCCCCACTGCTCAGCTACTTGTTGTTTGCACAGATGAACAAATCTCTCCCCAGCTGGTTGCAGTGGTCACTGCTAGGATGGAGGCAGTTCCTGAGGATGCTGGGGCTGAAGTTCCTCTCTGCAGCTGTGCTGGGCAGATGGTGTTTGTGTCCCAGCTCCTCAGCCTCATCCAGCCTGGGGAAGGTCAGGGGTTGGGCTGGGATATTAGTTCCTTTCTTTATTCCCTCCTGAGCGACACGAAGGGCTGTGGTTTGCTGTGGTTGCTGGTCTGGGTGTGGAAGGGGTCTGGGTGTTTCTCAGGGTGTAGCTGCAGGAGGGGACTGTTCTTCTTGGTAAGAGAAAGTGGGCAGGAGCACTGAGATAATTCAGGGCAATATGATCAGAAAAGCACCTCAGAGCTCAGGCTGGCAGTTTGACTTTGGAGTAATTTGGGTACTCTTCCTGAATGCTCATGCTTGCTTCACCCAGACAAGATGTTTGCATCACCAAACTGCACGTGAGTTAAAAAGTTGAGCACATTGAGACAAGTCCTTGAACTGCAGGTCTGGGATCATCCAGCCCAATGAATGAAATGGTTCCTGTGTTTTGGGTGAGCAGCAGAGAGGGGGAAGAGCAAAGCCATCCATTGAGCCTAGCAGGAAATGCTTCGGAGCAAATTACAAGAGGAGCTGTGGAGCCCCAGGAGACGGAGCTGACCTGGGGTTTAGGTCCCAGTTTGGGAGCAAACATCTGCATCCTCCTCCCTGCAGCAAAGAGCTGGCAGGGCAGGAAGGACAGGGAGAAGCCTGGGCTGGTGAGAGCATCAGAGACCTTGGAGTCCTCTCCAGCCTCTTCCATAGCAGTCATGGGAGGGAAGAGCTTTGCCCAGCCAAGCAATGGGATGGTGCCAGGGCACTGGTGCCCATCCTGCTGGGCAGCAGCTGCTGCAGCCACTTGGGTGGAAAAGGCTTTTCCTGGGTGTCTGCAGGAGGTGGGAAATGATAAATGTGAAGCTGCAGAGCAGGACTGGAGGTTTCCCTGCTCAGCACAGGGGCAGAATAAGGCTCAGAAATTTGGTGTCCAGAAAGCCAAGATTTCAACTTGTTTGGCAGGAATGGGACTGGCTTCCTGCAAAAGTGCCATCCCTTCCAAGGGGAAGAGGCTGGAGACTGCAAACCAGACAACTGCAGGTAAACAAAGGGTCCCATAAGCAACTATTTACAAATAAAAATCTATCCAGAGCAAATCCAAGATGTCAAACAGCTGTTCAGGGAGAAAACCTGAGAATATCCAGACGAGCAAGGAGCTGCCAGTAGTGTGACTGACCACATTTTCCAGGTGGCTTTGCCATGGGTCAGGGTGGCAGCTCTGAGCACACAAGTTCTTGGTGCTGGCAGGAAAGCTGGGGAGAGAAAAGCAAAGTAAAATGCATAAGTACAGGCTGAGAGATTTTAGCTGGTGCAAACTGGTAGAGCATTTGTTGACATTAGTAGAATTATACCTTTCACTGAATAAAATCTGGCCTGCTATTTCTGCAGCAGTTTTGATTGTTAATTTGACTTTGGAGTGTAAGTGGTGTTGATCTGTTCAGTTAATTATGGGAGCTGGAGTCTGAGCTCTCAATAGAGCTTAGCAGTAACTTTTATACAAAGTGATGCTGTTCTGTTTACCCTCGGCATTTGCCAATTTGTCAAATTTGTTTGCAGAAACAGTGTGATTTTGATTCTGTAGGAATCAAGGCAGCTACTGAATGCAGTCAGCTTGGCAGCTTTATCCTACCTGGATCTGTTTGGAGCTGCAGTGCCTGCCCAGCAGCTCAGCTTCCTAAAAGCCTGGGAGCACAGGAGTCCTGGCTCCCAGCTCCTGTGTCCCATCTGGTGCTCCTCAGGATGGCAGAACCTGCTCCATTTCACACAGAAGTAGAAACATTTTCTCTGCTAAATGCAGAAGTCATTCCCCATCCATCTCTGATGTGGATCCCTTCCTGCTGCGCAGAGTTCTCACTGCTGAGGGTTGCACAGCTCCAGCAGGGTAATGTTTGGGGTGGCTGAAGAGTTTTACACACTCAGAGATGTGTTGGACAGGATGATAAACCAAGTGACCAGATCTGAGAAACCCATGAGAATGCAGGGATGCTCAGTGCTGGTTTGAATTCATCCAAGCTTTCATCTCCATGTGCCACACATCAAAACACTCCTTCCAAAATCCTGTTGGGCTTTTTTCTTCTTACAAGTAGGAACTGCCTGGAGCTGGGGACTTTCCAGAAGGACATTCCTGCCCCTTTTCAGTGCTTGGCGTGGAACACCAAGTTCCCTGAAGTCCCAGCACCTGCTCTGCTGTCTATTTTTTTTTTTTTTTTTTTTTCCTCCTGTCAGGAGTTAAATTGAGAGGCCACGAAACACTTCTGTAAATGTGAAATGGTACAGAAGGCTTGATGAATAAAGGAGAACAAGGACAGGCTCTAATGTTCCCTCTCCCCTGCTCAGAGCTTTAAATTGGCAAAGCCTGGCCACTCCCTGCCTGGTTCCTCATCTTAACAATTGCTCTTGTATTTCAGAAAGATCCAAGGGAAAGAAGTTAAAAGCAACCAGAGAAAAATAGCTTTTACAGAAGCACTGGCAGGCAGTATGGATCTGTTATCCCCTAAAGACAAGCACAGAAGCTGACAGACTTGGGACAGATGCATTCTGTGTCTCTGATGTTTTCATTAGGCTTAACTGCTGAGCTGGGTGGTAAATCCACGTGAGGATGCATACCTTAAAATTGGGAAGCAGTTAGTAAATATTTACTGCCAGCCTGCACACGAGATGAGGAAGGAAGAGCATAGAAGTAATGGTGTGGTGTGGAGGGGTGGGGATAGGAAATCATGTTGGGGACAGCTGGACCCCTTGGGCTTCCTCTGCCTTTTGGCCAAAGTGGTTGTTAACAGTAAAAAGAGCTTCAAAGTGACCCTGTTGGCAGAGCCATAAGGTTCTGTTCCAAACCCGTAGGGAAAATGAAAAAAAATTGCATTTGAGGCTGTAGGTGTTAAAGGGACGAGGCAATGGGAAGTCCCCAAGAACAGAGCTGGGGGGCTGAGATATGCAAACTCGGGGCTAAGGAACCTTTTCATTTCTTTAGTCAAGCTTAATTCTGGTCTGACACTGGGACAGGTGTAAATCTCAGAGCTGGTTCTGAAGAGATGGGAAGGATAAAGATAATTGCCCTGTAATTCCCAGAGCCTTGGTGGGGCTGGAGGTGGATCAGGACCTGAGAGGGAAATGATTCCATGACATTGGGAAGCAGCAGCTCTGTTTGCTCTGAGTGACAGCCTCTTTGCACTTCCTCATCCCTTTGAAAAACTTTATATATATGAACCAATTAATGATCCTTTAATTAAAAAAAATCATATTCTAATGAGCAAGAACAAAGTGGAGAAATTCCAATGGTTCAGTTTCAGCCCTGGAGTTTCCTAACTTCTGAGTGCTTTTTTTTTTTTTTTAACCTTTTACTTTCTCCTCATCTTGGGTGGGGTTTTGCTGTTGTTATTGTTTGTTCTGTGAAAGCTCAGGACCCCACCACGGATTCACAGGTCCTAAAAGTCATCAGGGCTTCTGGCAGCAATGGGGCCCATGGGATAAAGCACCTCATGCACTCTGGTTCTTTCCTCATTATATAACAATGCAAATATAATAATTTCTCTCTGCTTCACTTGTTGCTCAATCCCCGATTAATTCAGAAATGGGCCAGTACTGAATATACAATTGCAAGTGCTAGCACAGTTTAATATGAAGTTTGGTTTATTGTCAGATTGCTATTAATAACACTTCTGATTAGGCACTGACTTTTCCCTGAGCTGCTCAAATGTTGCTGCTGGAATCGGGGTAAAAGGAATCAAATCCCTTCTCCCCAATCCTCAGCTCTCAATCGGAGGAACTTGGAAATGTGCAGTTTTTCCTATTGTTCTTCAGTCTGTTGTGGAAGTGCTGCAGTGACTAATTCTTGCATAAATCATTGCCATGACAACACCTGTAATGCACACTGTCAAATACAGAGCCAAAGCACTGAGATGCCTTCAACTCAGCCAGGAGGCCAAAGAGATAGAAAGAAAATAGAGAAAGAGAGAGAAATTTGGGGGAAACGGGTGCACAGCCCTGTTCCTGGCAGTGAAGGAGTTTTGAGCTTTGGGGAAGTCTCTCCCTGCCTGCTTTTCTTCCTCTGTCCTTGGGGATTCATCTGTGGAGTGCTGAGTACCCTGTGTGGGTACTGGGCTCTTTGGTGGGCAGCATTAATTATATCAAGTATATTAATTAGTATCAAGTACTGATTCTCATCTGCTGGGAAATGGGCAGCTGAGTGTTGCCTTCAGTCAAGGGTTTTAAAATGGGGACTTGTAAGGTGATCAATGTTTATTAGGAGAAGGTAATTTTGTTTTGACTTTTCAACTTAGTGGCTTTGATAAACGTCATCAGCAGGGCTGTAAATGTGTAGTAGTGAGATGTGCTTTTCACCAGGTAACATCTTTTATGATAACCCAAAGCCTAGTTCCAGTTTGATGGCAAAATATATCAAGCCATTTTTCTCCTGTTCCTACCAGTTCTTCTTTATTCATTTAAAAAAAAAAAAAAAAAAAAAAAAAAAGTCTGTGAAGGAAAAAATGAGCAGAGAGCTTACTGATTGCTCTCTACAGTCCTGTCACAAAGGAAAATTTACTAACACGGGATAACACAGGAACAACTCACATTTAATGAATTTCATCAGAAGTACTTTACACGTAAGACTGGATGAAAAACGAGGTGTGACTTTAATGCCAATGTAGAATCCATTTGTTTAGGTCCATCTACCTTTTTCCCATACTTTATTCATCCCTACTGCAGGTAAAGTCTCTGGTGATATGTGAAGATCTCAGTTTCATCTCAAATTAAAGGCAAGACTTCCCTTTGGGCAGTGGTTCCTACAATGTATAAAGGAGGAAGGAATGGGGACCATGCACAGAGGGGTTGGTGCCTGCAGTGACAGCTCACTGGGTTCTCATTGCAAGTGTCCTCCCATGGAGTGACTTTATCTACCCAGAGTCCTGGCTCCTGGTCTGATTTTCTGCTCCACAGTGTCACAGAGGTCAGTGAAATCTCAGGGTGGAAAATGCTGCTCTGCTGGTTCCCTGCCTGGGGATAATGGGGACCGTGAGCACTGGAGAATGGGAATTCAGAACTGGACCCTCAGGTAATGTCAACCAGTGAAGGTCCAGTGACAATAGGTCACTTGGGATGGTTCCTTCTCTAACCTGTTCCTAAAAATCCCCTCTTGTGGTAACTTAGGATGTCCCTGTGTGAGGTGAAATGGTAAATAAAATACAGGCATGCTTGGAGAGAAAAGGGTCCGTGCTGTATTGCTCAGAGAGAAGGGGGTTGACTTTGTCACCTGAAAGGTTCTCAGCTATCCTGGCTCTCAGTGATTTGTTCCTGTGCTTGAGCATCCTGTGAGCTGCAAAGTTTTGCCCTCAGTCCAATGGGAGATGTCCCAGAGGCTCAGGAAGGGCACAGAAAAGGGAACTCACCTTTCCCTTCAGATTCAGCATCCCTATTCTGGATTTTTGTTGTGATTCATCCACTAAGAAGGACTGAGGGGAAAGAGGCAGCTTCGTGTGATGGCTTAGCCACAGTCAGGAGTCCTCGGGAAGGGGAACAAGTGCAGAGCTCCCGGCTCAGACAGACCTCCTGGTGCCTGACAAGCAGGGACTAAAAATGTTCCCTTCTCCCGCTCTTTAGCTCCAAGAAAATGAATCCCAAATGGAAATCTTTGTTTTGCCTAGCAGGAGCGGCAGCTGAACTCTGCTTGGAACCTTTGGTTCTGCAGAATCCCCGGCAGACCTGGGTGATTTGTGTGACAAAGAGTTTACTCACCGAGAGATGCAATTGCTGGGTGGGAGGAGGCAAAGCTGTTGGTGAATTTGGGTCAGACTCAGCAAAGAGTTTCTACCCAAAAAACCCCACACCAAAACACAAAAAACCCGAATCTCTCCCTTTGTTGCATTTCCAGGTAGCCAAAATATTTCATTTTATACTTTCCAAGCAGCAGCAAAATAGAAAGACAAGTGCAGACTTCACCTTTGCTTTTCACTCGGGGCCATCCCACACCGGGATGCACACACGACATTTATCCACGCAAAACGCCGTGGGCACTCCTCTTCCTCCCCTGACAGCGAGTGAGCTGCTGCAGAAGTGTCCTCTGTCCCTTTTCCTTGTCACTGCACGGTGTCCTCTGTCCCTTTTCCTTGTCACTAGAAGCGAAGCCACCAGATGGTGCTGGAGAACACGGACCCGGGCTGCGGGACCTGCGGGAGCTGGAGGAGGGGGACAGGAGGGGACCCGCGTGAACTGAGAGGACACCAGGCTGGCTTGAACGCATCTTTTCTGGTTATCAGTTAATACTTTAGATATATTTCTTTTTTCTTTTTTCTTTCTTTTCTCTTTTCTTTTCTTTTCTTTTCTTTTCTTTTCTTTTCTTTTCTTTTTTTCTTTTCTTTTCTTTTCTTTTCTTTTCTTTTCTTTTCTCTTCTCTTCTCTTTTCTTTTCTTTTTCCTTTCCTTTCCTTTCCTTTCCTTTCCTTTCCTTTCCTTTCCTTTCCTTTCCTTTCCTTTCCTTTCCTTTCCTTTCCTTTCCTTTCCTTTCCTTTCCTTTCCTTTCCTTTCCTTTCCTTTCCTTTCCTTTCCTTTCCTTTCCTTTCCTTTCCTTTCCTTTCCTTTCTTTTCCTTTCCTTTCTTTTCCTTTCCTTTTCTTCTCTGGGGAGGACAGAAAGAGGTGATGGAGGAAGTTGTCTGAGGGCTGAGAAGGTTGGGTTTGGTTGTAGCAAAAAGTAGAAGCACCCATCAGGTCTCCTCATTCCCCGAGGGATCCTCGAGGGCTAAGAGCAAAATCCCTTTTCCAGCTGCTCTGGAAGCCACAGGGGATTTGTGCTGAAGGGACAGGGCTGGTTTGGGTGCAGTCCCTCGGGATTTGGGATGGCAGAGTCCCCTTCCCCCCTGTGTCACAGCTCTGTACAGGCAGCCCAGCACCCGGTGACATTTCCCCATCCTGACAGCTCCTCTCTCTGGGCTGTGTCGCCAGGCTGAGAAGTGTTTTTTATTCTTTTCCCTCTGATTCCCAGCAGCAGAAGGCAGATGGAAGCTGCTCCATCCGCTCCCTTAACGTGTGAATTGAGCAGAGAGGGGAAGGAAAGGCACAGAAACATCTGTCCTGTCCCCCCAGCCTTGCTGCAGACACTGGGTTGATGCTGTCACATTCCCTGTGCTCTGGGGACACGTGGAGCTGGAATTCCTGTGGCTGCACATGGAGCCTCTGATGTCACATTTCAGGATGAGGCAACTCTGCAGCCTCCTCTCTCCTTGTGCTCACTCCCTTCCCAGGTTGTCAACATTTGCAGTGTCTGGAGTTTCTGCTGAAGAAAGCAAAGGAAAGGAAAAGAAATCCCTTGCTCTGGTGGCACATGGTGCCACTGGGCAGTGTGATGCCACCTGAGTTGTGCCATAAATTCCCTGCTGCCAGAGCAGCTCAGGGCAGTAAGGTTTGTGTGTGGTTTTGCACCTCGGAGCCTCCTGTGCCTGTGCACACATTCTTAGCTGTAGAAAAAGAAACACCCATGAGGTCTGTGGGTTTGAGTGTCAAGCTCCACTTGGTGGGTGTACCCGGGCTCTGGGGCTTTGCACACGCGTGTGAACATTTCTACACAAAGGAAGGAAATTAGGATGACTCAAATCTGTATCCTACAGGCAGTGCTGCAGAAGCAAAGGGAAGACTTACCTTTCTTAGACATGTTTTGCCACCGAAAGAATTGAGGAGGGCTCTCAGAAGCTATTTTTGGTATTTTGTACTTGATTTGCTGCCTTTGTTGGAGATCAAATCATTTAACTGCTCTAGTCTAGCAGGCAGTAGCAGTTCTGTTTAGTCCTGCCATTTTGGTTCATCTCCCAAACCCTTTCCTGCAGGGGCAAATATTAACTTGTCCAGACCCAGGTACAGAGTATTGGTCAGTTCATCCCTTTCCACAGGCAGCATCTGTGGGTTCAGGCTGTTAAAATTCATCTCCTTGGTTTGATGCACTCAGTGCCTTTAGCAATGAGCTGAAGAGGCAGAGATTTGGACATCCCTGCTCCTACCAATTCCATCTCCTCCAGACACTGATTACCCACAGCCTATTTCCCCTGGGTGCTCTAAGTTCAGTTCCAGTTACCTTTCAGCACTCTGCTTGGCTTTCCTGGGTAGCTCCTGCAGGCTGAGCATGTTCTGTGAGCTGGCAGCTGCCCCTCTGCTCACCTGATGGGCTTTCTTCCTTTCCTCTTTATTTATGGGATTCCTCCCTCCCCCCATCCCTCCCCAGACCCAGAGTTTGGTGTGGTCTCCTTCCTCTTACTACAGCACAATTCTTTTGCAGTGACAGAACCTCTGTGGAGATACAAAATCACCAAATAACTTTGCTTTTTAAGGTAGGAAAGGAGAAAATAAACTTTCAAAAAGGGGCATCTGATTCTTTTTTTCAGGATTTTTAAAATTAGAAACCCCACCAATTTTTTATCTGTGTATCAGGGAAAACCTGATTGAAACCCTGTGTTGCAGGGAAAACCCCTTTTTTCACTGCAACAGATGAGCACAGTGCTGTCAGTCACTGGAGAGGCAACTTTTATGTCTGCTCAGAGAAGAGCTCAGCTGGGATGTGTGAGTTCTGCTTGGAAAGGGAAGGCAGCGACAAGTGTGAGAGCAGCAAGGGGCTGATGGCTCCCAGGATGCTCCCTGTGTCCCTTACTGTGCCCCCTCCTTTCCTCCTCCCCATGCAGTGACTTATTTTGATCGTTTCACCCAATTTTGGGACTGACTGCACTGCCCAAGCTCTCTGCCCCCCAGGCAGAGGTGGTGGCCTCAGCCAGGTCACCAGCAGCAGCTCCATCTCTGCTGGTGTATCCAGCTGCAAACCTCTTGTCACTGCTTTTGTAGGGAGCTTTCTGTGGCTTCATTTGCTATTCATATACATCTGTTCCACTGGAGCCTCTCATTAATCTCCTGCTAGGTTTAAGTTTCCCCTCATCCATTTGCTGCATGGCCACTCATCAGAGAGACAATTAAATGAACACTGATACAAAACAAACAGTAGGTTCTGGGGTTACCTGGTAATTGTTTTCTTGCTAAAATATATACAGGAGAAGAAGAGGTTGAGCATGTGAGAAGGTCCCTCCAGCCCCACCAGAGTTTGGAGCCAAGCACAGGTCCTGCATCACCTCCTATGTGCTGGGAGCATGGGATGAGCTCCTGGAGAGCATCCTGGCTTGGCTTGGCTTTGCCCCACATAGCCCCAGCTCTTCCCCTTATTGGTACAACCTGAAGCACTAAGTAAGCTCATCTTCTAGAAATGTGGTGGTTCTTAGCCAGGGCTGCAAGTGAAGCTGTAAATGTTCTGCTGGGACTGCAGCATGTGGGTAGAAAGGGGCATTTTTAAGGCTTTTCCTGAAGTAAGATGGAAATTAAAAGATGTTTTTGTCAGAGTGCCAGACCCTGAGTAAGCATAATTTGGCTCTGATGACTTCAGGGGAACAGTGCCAGTTTATACAGCTGAAGACCCATCTATGATATTAAGAAAAAACAAACCTCATTTATTCTGTGTCCTTGTTGGCACAGCAATGCAACTATTACAAAAAATGAAAACAGACCAGTCCTGGGGTGATGAAGCCAGCATACATCAAGGCAGTTAAAATGAACAGGAGGGTTTCTTTGTTTTCTGTGGGTTTTTTTAGCCTTGAGGGTTTCTTTTCCCACATCTCCTTTGTAAACAGAAGAGTTTTTCTACTGTAGGAGTCCAAAAGTGGGGAAAAGCTCTGGAAAAATCCCCATCCCATTGTGGCTCCAGCCCTTGGGCACTTGTGAGATGGAAGCAACTGTTTTCCTCCCCTTTCCCAAGGGGCTTTTGTCTTGGCATTAATTGTTGTCAAGTGCTTTAATATTGTCAGATGAAAGCTGCTAGAACATTCTTCTCTTTTCTCCTTACCCACTTCAGCATGAAGAGAGTGAGTCAAATGCTGTCAGACACCAAGTGAGAGCACAGAGCTCAGCTGGACATGTGTGTAACCAAACACCCACAGAAAAACCATGCACATCCACACAAAAATTTCTTTTACCCTCCGTCTACTCAGCAGCAGTTAATTTACAGCTCACTCCTAAATGGTGAATTTTAATACTGTTTTCTTTCAAAAGTGTTACATTACAAATTTGCTGCACCCAGTGTAAAAGTGTCTGCAGGCACAGAAATCATTATTGCTGGGATGACTGCTAAAGACTGATACATTTACAGAGAAAATACATATTCTCTCCAAAGTGGAAACCCAGATTGTAAATTAAAATTTGTCAATAAATATGGAAATAGTTCCCATTTTCCTCTTCTACCCTGCACTGCTGAGATTTGTTCTTCCAGATCCATGTCACTCTGTGGAAAGAGAAATGATGCTCCTGTGCTCTCAGTGCCTGACGGGCTCCTGGTGTCCAGAGATCTCTTGTCACAGCTTTAGGTCAGGAGTTAATTCTACTCCTACCAGTGATAGCAACAATAGAGATCCTTCAGTAACAGTGTCTGAAAGGAGGTAACTGGATTTAAAGACCTCAGAAAGACATTATGGACAACTTCCTAGAAATAAGTGACCGATGGAATAAAGCAACACAAACATCAGGCTTTGGGCCGGGTGAGCACAGACACCAAAAATGAGCCTGAAATTCCCTAATCTGGTGCCTGTTGAGAGAGTTCCCATTTTATCCTGAAGAGCTCCACTCTTGTGCTTCTGCTTCTAAAATACCTCGTATGGAGAGGGTCTTACCCTACACTTGTGTTGCAAAGTTGCAGTTTGAGCTGGTGAAGAAGGAATTGTCATGGTTTGGGATTTGCATATGAAGGTGGAAAATGTTCCCTGGAAGGACAGTTCTTTGCTTAGTCCAAACCAGCAGGGTGAGTTTGTGGGTACATCCTGTGTTAGTTTAGCATCTGCTTTTGCCCTTAGATATTTCTTGGGTGAAAGTCTTGCACGACAGTGTTTGCAGAGCAGTCTGTCCAGATGCTGCCAGCTGATACTGCCAGTTGGATTTAAGGGACAGCAACACCTAGAAAGAGAAAGGCAGGAGGAAGATGAACTCTGAAGGCACAAAATTGAGTGCTAAGATATGCCTTAGGCCCTCAGGTCCTCCTAGAGAGACTGAACAAACTCAAAACTATAAAAAATGTAATGAAAGCCTATAACTTGGATAAATGGAAAAAAATCACCCCAGCATCAGAATAGAAATATAATTTCATTTTATCACCCTGTGGTCATTAGCCTGGAGAGCAGAGATCTGAGCTTGGGATGCCATTTGCCCTGCCTGGGAACTCACTGCAATCCCATCAGTTCTGCCAGGAGTGGTTTAATTTTTGGTTTCGTTTGGTTTAGTGGAGTTGGGGGATTTGTATTTCCGAGTTCATTAAAATGCTGCTTTATCTTCCTGGCAGAGTTGTCCTCCCATGTCTGTGTATTTTAAGGTGAGTGGTGGATCTGTTTCCCAGGATTCTGTGTTGTTTGTGCAGCAGGAGCAGGGAATGCTCCTCTCCTCCCTCTCCACATCACCTCCCAAACCCTTTTGAGGGCTCAGGCTCGTGGGTCCGTGGGGCAGGACCGGGGTGGGGTGGTGGCTGGGACATGGATGTTGGGTTAAGAAGGTGCAGAGGATGCTGAGGCCTCGTTTGCTGTGACTTGGTGACAGACATTTCCACTTCTTCTGCTGCTGCTTTGTCCCTTTGCTGCCTTTCCCAGGGGTGAAGGGGCAGTGCTGAGACCCTTCAGCATTGTCACTGCTTCTGTGGCTCCTGGCTCTCAGTCTTGTTCTCTCCAGATGTCTCAGTGTCCCCCTCCTGTTCTGGGGTCTTTGTCAAAGCCCTTTACAGCTGTCCCCAATTTCTCACTTTTGAATCATTTCCCTACCCCAAAACCCTTCTGTGCCCCCTCCCAGCAGCCCATCTCTCCAGCCCTTTTCTCTTTCCCACTTGTCTACAATCCATTACCAATCTTCTCCTGGGCCAGGGGACAGAACCCAGTATTGTGTAGGGCGGGAGCCAAACCCATTTCAAGGCTCAGAAAGTCCCCTCCTGAGGTCAGGGAGGGTGAGGCCAATCTGATGCAACCCCACGGGTTGGTGATGGATCTCCAGCCCTTGCAGCACTTCTCGTGTTGAATGCTCAGAGCCAGACAGAATCAGCTCCATGAAGACAGAGCTCAGGTTCTTTGGGGAAACAAAATTAATGTCTTTTCCCCATCATGCTGCTGCCACCCAGCCCAGACCCCAGGCTGCAAGCTGGTCTCCCTCTGCCTCCTTGAAAAGTGTTGGGTTTTTTCCCCTCTTTCTCTCTGTTCCAAAGTCCAGGCTTGGCAGAGAGTTAAACACCAGGAGTTAAACCCAAGCCATCGAGTTCCAGCAGGCTCTGCTTTATCAGAGCAGTGTCAGGCTTCCCCTGGCTGGGGCTGCTATCAGGAATTAGCAGAGCTGCTGCTCAACAGTTCACATGCTAAACACTGCTTTGTCATCAAAGTACAGTAGCTTGTAGCTAATTACATCCCAGCTTTATCTGGACCAGTTCTTCCTTTTAAATACACTTAATAACTCTGCCTTTGAAGGTTCTAGGCATAAAAATAACCACTTCAAATAATCTCCCGAAGACACATGCCACATTAGGTATAGAGCTGGAGTAGGCACCATGGATTATCTGAGCAAAACAAGAGCCCTGGACCCCAGCTGGGACATGGATGGAGAGTTGTGGCTCTGGACTGTTGGAGAGGAAGGCTGGAGAGCCAAAGTTCATGTTTTACAGGAGCCCTGTGCATGCCTTGTTGTTAAAGGTGTGAGGAAGGAACAGAGGGGTGTGCCAAAGCAGAGCTGATTTGAGTCAGCAGTGACTGACCTGATGGGAAAGACCAACAATGCAAGGGCTAAAATTCTGCATTAGTCCCCAGACCTCCCCCGTGACCTGAAGACCATCCATGTCTCCTCATAAATCCCCTTTAAACATTTCCAGTTCTGAACATTCCAAAGCAATCCATGTGAGTGCCTTGGGAGGAGCTGAGCAGAAATGGGACCTGAGCTCCTCTGCCAGGGAGCCAAACAAAAGAGCAGCCAGAGCAGGGAAAATGCTATGGCTGGGGAGCACCAAGGAGGAAATCCTGTGAAGAGGTAGCAGAAGAGGAACAGATGATGGCATTTTTAAATGGAAGGTGTTGGGGTGATTCCTGGGGGGAAGAGGCTGGGGGTCAGACTGGAATTCAGCATGGAGAGCCTGAGGGCACTGGTGAACCCCCTGGGTCTATTAAAAAAACCTCAAAATGTAGAGAGGGTATCACTGGGTGCTGGTGGCAGCCCAGGTCACTGATCTCTTGGCAGAGGAGGCTCTGGAAGCACAAGGAATATTTCCAGCTCCTTTTCCTGCCATGGCAGTGGGAGGTGTGTGTGTGCTGATCCTCCTGATGGAGGGGCAGGTGGGTTCCATGGCCACTGCCAAACCAACACTGGTTTTGTCTTTTGAAAGAAAAATGCAAAATCAGAGCAGAGCTGTGTGTGTGTGCTGTGTGATGACTTCAGTGTCAAGGGATCTGTTTTCTATTCAGTTGGAGTGAATTCAGGATCAGTCCCAGAAGTCTCCTCACCTGTGGTGTGAACTGGGAGCAACTGGAACAGAGCTGGTGTGGTTAATGGAGCCTCACCCCAGAAGATTCTCTGCATTTCCATTTCAGCTCAGCTCTGCCAGTCTGGATTATTTCCAGAGGCCTCTTTGGCTTTGCTGTATAATAATTTTTAGCCATTTCAAGAGCAATTGTTAATGGATATGAGTCTGGAAAATAAAACGAGTAAATCCAAAGCTTGTGAACACTCAGGAAGCCAACACAAGGGCTGAGCATGTGTTCTCCTGTCCTGCTCTGCTCATATTCCTCTCTCCTTACTCCAGCTCTAGCTCTGCCAGGTTTGTGCAGAGTTTCACAGCTCTTTAAAGGCTTTGGTCTTTTTAGTCTTCATGCAGGTACCTAGCACTGACCCTCTGAGGTATGATGCAGCTTTTCAAATCTGTGTTCTTGGCAGGCAAAGTGCAACAAGTTGCTTTATGCAACCATGAAAACTGCACCCACAGCATCCTACAGCTTGGAGAACCTCAGTCCTGCATCCCCTTTTTTAATGAAACATATGGATGGGGACTGAGCAGTTCACAAACCAGGGACCAGGCCAAGAGGTGTCTCAGCAGTTTCTCCCAAGGTACCTGGGCAGGTTGAGCAGCATCCCCACCTCCTCTTTGTGAGCAAGTACCCTGGTGAGGAAAGCAGAGAGCACTCACCAGCTGTAGTCACAGCCAGGCTGATCTTTAAGATAAATGTTATTTAAATTACAGCATCTCAGCTGCTGTGGGAGCTGCACACCTCAGCTTAGCATGCTAAATATACCTTATTAATTGCCTTGCTCTTTACATGCACCAGAGGCTGGTGCATCGTTAAATACGCCAGGAACATCTACTCCTTGAGGTTTTATTTCTTACTGAAGCATTGCAGTTCCAGTAGGTCGTCTGTTTGGGATCAGATTGGGACTGGAATATTGTTAACTTGTCCTGTTTTCCCCTTTCTCTCCAGAGCACAACAGCACAGCACCCCAGGATCTGTATTTGAGTGCAGCATCCTCAGGCAGGAGGAATAAATACTTTCTGAGGGTATTTAGCTCTGCTATTTTCTGTATTGCTGCTTTCTCCAGTGGTTACAGCTGAGATTGCTCTCTGCATTGTGCAAAGGAAGAGACATTCTCCCAAAGTTTGCGATCCAAGGCAATTAACCAGGTGTCAGGATAGAGCCCATAGACAGGTCAGAAACAGAGACCCCTTCACTGGAGCCAGTTCACAGCAGGACAGCTCCAGAGAGCTCAGGGAGCAGAACCCAAGTACCAATTTCTTGCTTTTTGCCTTTGCTGTAAGTCTGTGGTTGCTGCTTTCAGATCAGCAAATAATTGGCCCAAGAAGAGAATCTGAGAGTGGTGATCTGCAGGAACCATGCTGCATTGCCTCCCAGATGGGCTGTGTCCTGTGTCCTTGAGTACCATGCTCTCCTCCTTGGGGCTGTGTGCATCCACAGGAGAGGACAAAAAGGGGTTTGCAAAGGGGGAAGGGAGCTGTTTTTGCATTCTTTTAAAAATGCCTGCCCTGATGCTCCGTGCTGCAGAGCAGTAAAAGCTGGAAGAGCTTTTCTTTCTGATGGGAGCAACCCCATCCTGGAAGATAACTTTGGCTCCACTCCACATCACCAACCAGAGGCATTCCGGGGGTTGATTTTTTCATGTAGGAAAAAAAAACATTCTCAGCTTCAAATGGTGAGGCTGAGAGCCTCTTTCTTTCTTTCAGCCCTGTATGTTTTTGCTGTAAATGCTGGTGAAGCACCTCGCAGAGTGGTGTTACCTCCACTCAGGGCTCAGCCAAGCCCAGTGCTCCCTCCCAGGGCTGCAGAACCTGGGGAGATGGGTACTGGGACAGGACCAGTGGGTCCGGAGAGCCCCTCACAAGCCCATTCCCAGGACAAGCTGCTATCAGCATCTGAAGCATCTTCCAACTGCAGAACCTCAGCCCCTGGGTAGTTTTCTTTAAACAACTGATTCCTCCAGGCAGTTTGGAGTCTGCTTCCTTCCCTGACTGCATTTGTAAAGGCAAACACAACAGCAATCGCCAGGCAACACATTGCTGGGTTATTCATGCCCCGTAGTTGAGAGTGATTGAGGTGGGGAAAAGGAGGAGAAAAACCCTGCAAAATTCATTACGGCTTCAGCACCACAGAACCTCACGGGATCTGGAGTTTTGTGGCTTTGATGGGAGCTGATGGGTCCCTGCTGCACCGGGGGGGGGCTGTGAGGGGCTGTGCTGGGGGAGCAGCATCCAACCTGCCTGGGGCAGCACTGACCTCCACCCTGGCACATGCCTCAGGGTCACTGTTCCCTTGTTTTCTCTCGTCTGTTGAGGTTACAGCTTGGGGGGAAGAGGTTTTCCTCCCCTTTGCCTCCCGCAGTCCCGGTGCGTTTCATCTCTGGTGCCAGCTGCAGTGCTCAGGCGGAAATCCAAAGGAATTCTTGTAGCCTTTTCCAGCTCAGACAGACTGCAAGCACACCTCATGTAGTTGTTTTTCCACTTTGCACGGCATGGGGAGAGAGGGGAAAGTAAATGTAGACTGTTCAGTGGCTCCTTCAGCGAGGAACTCGAGTCGGAGGGAAAACCTCCTGCGTTTTCTGGAGCCCTTTGGTTACTGGGGCATCTGTACAGAAATTGCTAAAGCTGAGTCCTGGTGCTGAATCTTCAGGTGTAAGTCCTGTGGCTTCAAAGAAAGAGCAGAAATAGTTTTACTGGGGCTTTTTTCCAGAAGTCCTGCCCATTCACAGAAGGGCCACTGCATGGCTTCCCAATGGCCCTGCTGCTGAATGCCACCCAAAGGTGGCCATGGGTGGCTCAGTGTCCTGAAAAGGCTCAGTGTCCTGCAGTTTTTAGTGGTGGTTGGTGGGTGTGGAACCACCAGCAGAACCCTGATTCCTGGTGCTGACTTTTAGCTGGGGTTGTCAGAGGGAGCAAGGCTGAGCTCTTCGAGGCTGATTCACTCCTGTTCCAGGCTGCATTGCTTTCCAGGCTCAAGCACGGCTTCTTCCAGACTTAAATTGATTATGAAGATCAGCACATTGACAAAATGCAGCTTTTGAAATCAGACATTCCACAGTAAACTGTTATTTGTTTTTCTGCATAAGAAATATTGGCTTAGCCAGGGCGCTGCAGTTCACTCTTTCTCTCTCTCTCCTGTTCCACCTTCACTGCTGCCTGATTTGTGCGTGTAGTTTAATTAAAATCATACAGTATTTCCACAACTTGGTGTGTCTCTGCTGCTAGCCTTGTAGATGATTTATATACAGCATTCCAGTGAAACTGCCTGGAAAAATTAAATAGACATGAATCAACTTGCCGCAGGCTTTTGAAATCCAACATTTCACAGCTCACTCCCTGGGGACATCTCCTTTCAGCCCTGTGCAGATAAATGTTACTGTGAGCTACTGAGCACGGGGCTGTGTTAAAATGCAGTCATTAGGTTTGTTTTTTTATAATTGTAGTTGTTTGCCAAATCATAGCTTAGGAGCCAGGGAGCACTTTGATTCATTACTTATGATTCTATTATTATTAAAAAAAAAAAAACAAACCAACAACTACTTGGGCTATTAGACTTCAATTTTTTTTTTTTTTTTTTTTTTTTTTTTGTCTTGGCCTTTGGAATGAGTCTAAACCAGTGGCAAATGTCAGATGTTTGTAAAAGCAGTTTCAGCCCAACTGTATTTGATGAAGGTATTGTAAATGCTTTTTCTGTCTGTGCTTTATCTGGGGCTGTAAGCCATCAGCTCAGCTGAACTTTAGCTCTTTTTTGGAAGCTCAGTAGACCACAAACAAAGTTAACTCCTTATCAGAACCTCGAGTTCTTATCAGTGTGACTTAAAATAAACCAAAACAAGGCATCATGCCGGAGAAAACCTGGAACTCTGGTGCTGTTCCCATATGTGCACAGGACTGTGAATAAACACCCAAAACCCAAAGCCAGTTCCCCCACCAGCAGAGCTGAGGCTGCCAGCAGATGCCTGGGTTGGTCCTTGGTGTTGAATCTCCAAATGGAGAAGGAGAAAGGGAAGAAATCTCCTTGTGCCCCCCGGGAGCTCAGGGTGAGCAGGGCAGTCCCAGGGGGGCTGCTCAGATGTCTCCATCCTTCCTGCCTCCTGCTAGATGGAAGTTAATCAAGAATTGCCAGCATTATGAAAGACAAAAAGAGCCCCCTGTGGGATCTGGGCTCAGCTGCATCCTTTCAATAAGTCTTGGGCTCTAATAATCTAATCACAGGGATTTGGGGAAGGCAGCAATGAATTGGGGTTGTGGGTTCTTTCCCAGCCACAGGTGATATTAAAGTGAAGAAAGAAAAATTAATCCCCCTTTCTGATTTGTCTCATAAAAGATCTATAAATAGCATTAGGGGCTGATCAAAATGCCAGTGATGAGGGGATTGCCAGGAGAGCCCTGGGCTGCAGAGGCTCCTCAGTGCCAGCTGTGCCCACGTCCTCTGCTGGGAGGTACCAAAGCACTGCAGGTTGGAATCGGCTTCAAAGCCATCCATGGAAGTATTTGGATTCCACCAGGGGAGAACTTGAGGGGTGCAAGGTGTGGCCTTGGCTAGGAGAGTTTGGGGATGCTCATAGCATGGGTAAAGTGTGGGCTGAGCTCCTTCAGAGAATTAGAAAAGATCTGGGGTGCAAGATCAGACCCCAAGACAGCAACATGGGTTGAGAGGTTGTGAGCTGAGCTACAGCTGCTCCAGACTGAGCTCAGATGGAGCCTGGAAACTCCCTACACCCCTGAATATTCTTTGTGCACGAGATACCCAAGAGTCTATAAAATGGCAAAGGAATTGCAAGGCCTGGAAGAGAGAGGCAGGAGCTGTGTACAAGAGGAACATCCCCAGGGCTTGTCGGGGAGGAACATGAGGTGAGTGTCTTCATCCATCCAAGGGTTCCTCACCCAACCTCTGGAAGCCCTGCTGCAGGAGACACCCTCTCATCTGATGTTTGCCAGTGCTTTTCAGTTTAATACATTTTAATCAGAAAATTAATCAGGAAACACCAGTTCAGCAAGATAATGGAACAATGAAGAGACATGATAATTACTGTTTAGACTAATTAACTTTGTTAAGTCTTTATTGGGAACAGAGACTTCCTGAGTGAAACATTAAATGGTTCTCCCTGGAAAAAGAGAATCCCATCAAAAGGCCTTTGTTCCTCTTACTATTTGTTAGGAGTTGGTGTCTGCCTTTAAATAATGAGTAGGGAAACCAGCAGGTGGGGTTTGGGAGAGCTTTAAGTTACCTTTTAGTCCCATCCCCTGCGTTTTAATTCATTTACATCTCTAATCTGTTGCTCTCCTCCCTTCTTCCCAGGCAGGCACTTGGATGCCTACAGACACCATAGGGCTGTGCAGTGCTGCATCCCCCCCCTTCCCCCCCCATCCCCCTCTGTTCCCCTCCATCCCCCTCCATCCCTCCCCATCCCTCCCCACCCCCTCCCCGCCCCCTCCCCACCCCCTCCCCATCCCCTTCCATCCCCTTCCATCCCCCTCCATCTCCCTGCATCCACCTTTGGCTTTGTTCCTGCCTCTCATCTCTAGGCATGTGGGAAAGGGTGAAGGGATTGGGGATTATCAGCAGAGAAAGCTGAAGGGTTTTTCTTTGCTGTAGGAAATGGATATAAAAGCTCATGGTAGGGCTCAGACAGGACAGAGTTGCTGGGAAACCTCCAGAACTTGATGGGTCCATGGAGGGGGGGATGTGGGACGTGGGATGTGGGATGTGTGGTCCTTTGGGTCAGGGTCCTGGGGAAGTCCAGGGCTGCCATGAAGAGGTCTCAGGGAAGGTGACACTGTCAGAGCCCTGGTGTTCATCTGAATGGTTCATAGGGCCAGCAAACTCAACCTTGGTGAAAAGCCTTCAGGACTGCAACCTGCTTTTAATGTCTGTTCCCTGCTCTGTAATTCAGACTTTTGGGAGACTTTTCCTGGGCATGAGGAGCAGCCTGTGCCCAGGCACAAATTAGCATCAAAGGGTCTGCTTGTCTGGTCCAGTTTCCTCTCTGCTTCTGCTTTGTTTTTCTTTCCTGGGAAGGGTGTAGCATTAAATATTTATAATTTCAGAATGGAGGATTAAAAATAAATATTGAGATGAACTTGATTGGCTTTTGATCTGCTGAGAGAGCCCTTTGCCTGGCCACAGTCCAGTAAGCAACTGACCCACTGGGAGCTTGTGCATTATTCATGTTTGGTTGGGTCAGGAAGACGAGAGAGACTCAGGATATCGACCCTTTAGGAGAAGCATGAAGGAATGTGATTTAATCATCTGTGGCTCCTGGGGTTATCTTCTCCAGGCAGCAAGTTAGGAACCAGGGGGAACTCAGGAGCTTAGATCTTGCTCTTGGTTTCAGGCATGTCAACCCTGAGACATCCTTTTACAGCCAAGGGATGTTGCAGACAGGAGGCTGGGCAGAATCCAGCTGCCCTGGGGTCAGGAGTGCCTAAACCAAGGTGCAATCCCTTGGCTGTTTAAGGTGGGGCTATTTTATTTTCTGTCCATACTAATTGTAATCCACAGAAATAAGTTTACAGCAAAGCAGGTTGGCCTTTTCCAAAATTCAGGTGTTTTAATGAATTTGAAATGAGAAGGATGCTCTGAAGGGTGTTTTGTTACTTCTCTGTTTTTCCCAAGCTCCCTGAGTCTGCCACTGCCTCACTGCAAACCTTCACGTTTGCTTTGCACCCAGGGCACAGGATTGCTCCCCCCAAACCCTGTTGTCTCCCACAGTTAATTTGTGCAGCTGGGAGCCTGAGTGGTTTGAATTTCTCCTTGGTGGATGGCATTGTATTGGATTTCTCATTTGGTCCGATTTATAATTAAAATCAGGACTCTCACTGATCACCTTGCTCCTGGGTCTTCCCCCCGTGTGCTGCTTCTGAGGCTGCAAAGCAGACTCTGGAGCCTTCAGGAGACAACTCCATTCCTTGTCCTTTCTCCCAGCTCACTCTGTGGTGGTTCTGGAGCAGGGGGGATGCTCATGGCACAAGACCTGGGTCTGTTGGGAGAAAATGTTCTTGGGGAGCACAGCCTAATGGCTTTGCATGATGGTTTATTTTCTTCATGCTCCTCTCTTTCAGTTCATTATTGTGTGAACAATGAGGTTGCTGTAGAATGGCTCTACAGGATTCACCTTGCACCAGGGAGAGGCAACTGATGGGTTCTCTGAGAGGACAACTCTTGAGAAATGTTCTGATTTCATTCTTCCCTCCCATTGTGTCCTGTGGCATCACATAGAAAATGAAATTGCCAGAGCTTTAAAACACTTCCCTAGCTAAGTGAGAGTTAATTGTTATTTAAGGACAGCTGGGCAAGGCTCAAAGCTGTGAATTAAAAGAGGAAAAAAAAAAAAAAAAAAGCTGAAATTGCAAAGAGGGGAGGAAGGAAACTGCATGGTGTTGACAAGGAGCAATATTTGCAGTTTCAAGGTGGAAGAAAAGTTGAATAATCCTTTTTTACTTTTTCCTCCAACTCTCCCAAGACATGTAAATTGCTGCTTTCTCATTCAGAAGGAGAGATGGGAACTGGTTAACCCACCAGCTTTGTTTCAGCCCTGTTTGGTGACCATGCAGAAGATTTGACTCACTTGAAGATAAATATCCTTGAGCTTTCTGAAGCTGGTTCCTCAGGGCACCTCTTACCTCTGTTCTTTGTTGTGCTGCCCTAAAAACTAAACCCCCCTGGCAGCAGCTCTGTGTCCTGTGCCTGTACAGCAAACAGGACATGGGGTTCAGGGCATTCCCTGGGCACCAGCACAAAGCAAGGAATTAGGAATATCCCAAAGTTTTAATAGGGGACTCAGACAGTTCTCCAGGGGAGCTTTGCCATCACTCAGCTGCTTCTGCTCCCCAAACCTTGTCCCACCCCTTCCTTCCCTTGCTCAACACCAAAGGGGTTTGTGGGGATGGGGGTCCCACTCCAGCAAAGAGCCTGGGGATGTGTTTCCTGGCCAAGCCTTTGTGTTTATGCTGTGACATTGGGGATTTACCCCACTTGCTGTTCAGAGCCACAAATGCTTTTACTGCTCAATAGGCAGCAGGTCCCAGTCTGCTGAAAAACCTGCCCCATGCTGCTGGGTTTTATCCTGCACCCTGCAGAACAGCTTTTTCCCAGCTACTTGTGCAGCCAATTTCTTTTGTTGTAAAACTTCCAGGACTGTGCCTGCAGCACAGAGCTACCTGGCTGATTGAGGCAGGCTACAGAACCTTAAATAAATGCTTGGTGGTCATTAAAGCCATATTTACAGGGGCTTACCAGTTCTGTGATAGGCATAGAACTTGCTCTGCAGAACGGGTACCACATGAATGTACCAATGTGGAGTTAAAAGCTCTGGGATGCCTGGGAAGCTGATTTGCTGATTAAGAATGGTTAATTGCAGTTGTATTGCAAGATCCATTCCCTAGCACCCCCAGAAACACCACCCTGCTCCAAAAGGGCCAAATGAGAGGGAAACAGCACCAGAGGTGCAGGATGACAGTGGCTGGAGGAGTTCTGAGATGCTGGCTTGGTTTCCATGGCAACGGGGTCCTGCTGGATGTTGGTGCTGGGGGTCAGTGCCTGTCTCCTCTCAGCCTGGCTTTGTACCACCTGAAGTTCTGCTGCTTCATTGCTGAAGCTCAGGTTCATGGGCAGCCCACCCAAGCCATGCTTGCTGTCCTATTTTCACTAATTTTCTGCTGCTCATTTTTTAGAGCTCCTCAGCCAGTCCCTTCACCCCCCTCTGCCTTTGCCTTTGCTGCTGGCAGTCAGGATGCTGTTTGCTCAGGAACTGGTGTGTGTCATTCTGTATTTTTTCTGAAGGTTCTGGGTACCTCTGCAGGACAGATTAACATCCTTTCTGACTTGGCTGAGCTCCTTCTGACCTGATGATCTCAGAGGTCCTTTCCAACCCGGATGATTCTGTGATCCTGTGACAGGGATTCAGTAGGAAGCAGGTTTTTGCATGAACATCCCTTTAACCAAAAGTTTCAGAGCCTTTTTGCCTTACTGTTAAATTATATTGTGTCCCTGCTTGAAAAAAAAAGACAAGGGAAAGAAAAAAAAAAAAAAAAAGGAAAAAAAAAAAAGGAATTGGGAACATAAATTAAGCCTTCAAACTCATGTGCAGTTCTCGCAGTTCTCTGTGACACCAACTTTGCTCTTTGGGTTTATGATGCTAATAAAATACTATTCACTGCTAACAGCTCTTTCCTTCCCAGCCACAAACTGAGACATATAAATGCATGTATTGAAGGAGTTCACAGTTTATGTCTCTTTGTATCAACATGGCCCTACTTTATTGACATTTTCAGGTAGAAACTGACCAGTCACGCCTAGACTGCATTAACTATTATTTATTTTTTGGACTGGAGACATCAGCCTTCCTTGTTCTAGGTGGCTTTATGTACAAATCAAACCATTTGTATCCCAAATAGCCTCTAAATATTGTGAGAGACAAGAACTAAGTAGGATAAAAAGACTACAAAGCAGTGAGGCAGTGGGTGATGTGATGGGAGCAGGACCCAGGCACTGGGGAGCCCTTAGGGGAGGGTTAGGAGCAGTTTGTGTGTGCAGAGATTCCTGCCAGGGAGCCTTACCCAGGGGCATTGATGAGAAAACCCCAGTAAATGGTCCAGTGTGTCCCAAAATAACCTCTTGACCACAGAGTTTCTGTCTCTGCTGAGGACCTGGGCTCTCCCTGCTATGCTCTTAGATTAAAACTGCCAGGTACTTAAAAAGGCAGTTATTTTAAATGACCAGCAATAATCATTTTTTGTCATTTTAAAAATAAATCATGTTAGGAGCTGCCTGAGCAGGGCAGCATAAGTGATTGGAGTCAGTCCTGGACATGAGCCCTACCTGGCTCCTGCACTGCCTGGGAATTACTGAGCTCTTCCTGATGAAACCTTTGTTCTTTTGTTGATTTGTTCTTTTCATTGCATTTCATTGCATTTGGTTTTCATTCTGTTGCATTTGTTGTTTTGTTGGAAGATCTGGAGTGGCCTGGTTGAGAGACCACTGATGGTGACTTAATCAGCTGCATCCCCAGGAGCTGGAGGGGAGTCCCAGAGAATTTGTTCAGGAAGGAGAGCAGAGACCCAAGCCCCATATCTTAGGAGATGATTCAAAGCAGATTGGTGAAATCCTGAACTTTGTAAAGTGCCATTTAAACAGAACTCCTAGGGGGAAAGCCTGGTTGAGATGCTTCCCAACCTTTCCTTGGGATTCTGTACAGCTTAAGTAGTGAATCCCCAAGTTTGGGGGGCACTCATCCAAAGGTAGGGAATGCCAGTTCCAGGGATAACTGCATGCAGCACTTGCTCCCCATGCCAGTGGATACACTTGGGCCATAAGTGTATGATAATGCACAAATGGAAGTTTAAAGCAGAGCTGGTGGGTAAGGTTCTGCCACCTTAGCCTGGAGGTGCTGTGTGTGTCCCTGCTGCGTGGTGGAGATGATAAATTGCAGTGAATTTGTGATGTGGAGCCATCAAATTTCCTCTCTGTCTCTCTTAACCTTGGAACAAATCAAAATAAAATTCTGCCATGAAGCTTAAAGACTTAGAATTTGTTATCTACAACAGTACATTCTGCCAAGCAATCAGAACTTCCCAGTATTAATTACTTTATTCAGTAAGTTAAACAAATGATGTGGTGTCTGGATTCAGGGGGAAGCCACCCAGGGGCATCCGTATAAAGGATGTGAGGCTGCTCCTGTCCCTGAGCACCCAACCTCCAGTTGCTCATTTGCTGTGGAGAGCAATGATCTGTTCTAAAGCTGCCTCCATTCCTGAGCAGCATCGTGCCAAGCAGAAGGAGCATTAATGGGGCTGCTTGAGTGGTGCCTCAAAATAATCATCCCTGAGGTGGCTGCTGGAGGTCCTGCTTGTCATGAGCACCTTCCCTTCCCTTCCCTTCCCTTCCCTTCTCTTCCCTTCCCTTCCCTTCCCTTCCCTTCCCTTCCCTTCCCTTCCCTTCCCTTCCCTTCCCTTCCCTTCCCTTCCCTTCCCTTCCCTTCCCTTCCCTTCCCTTCCCTTCCCTTCCCTTCCCTTCCCTTCCCTTCCCTTCCCTTCCCTTCCCTTCCCTTCCCAAGACACAGAATCTGCTCCTCATCTGCTTCAGGTAGATCCAGGTGGATCCAGGGGGATCCAAGCCCCCTGAAGCATGGCTTAAGGTGACCTTTGTTGGGAAGATTGTTTTTCCCAACACAAAGCAGGTTCTGAGGGGATCCAGGTCTGGGCTGGGAGGCAGCAGCTGATGCCAAGGTTGCCACCCCCAGGTTGTTCCAATGATTCTTTGCCCCATTTAAAAAAACCACAAGCATTATTCTGCATTCAGATTTGGCTGCTTTTTATTCCCACCCAGAGATTCTCTCTGTGCTCCTCTCTGCTGGGTTAAAGAGCCCTCAGTACCTGATGGTTTCTTCCTGTGGAAGTGCTTGTGCACTGTAATGGAATTATCTTTGGAATTTCTTCTTGATAACCTAAAGAGATGAAGCCTCTCACAGTCTGTGTTCTGAGGTGTTTGTATCCATGTATCTGGGTCACTCCCACGTATCTGAGTGCCCCATCCCCTGCTTTATGTCTTGCAGCCCTACCTGGATACTCTCCATAGGTGCAATGCCATTAAAATGAGCCCAAGGGGTGGTTCAGGTACCATCCTGATGCTCCATGCGGGCTCAGGAGGATCAGGAAGATGCCTGGGATATCACACCCCTGGAAAATAGTCCAAGAACCCAAGTGTCTGTGCCTGGCTCCTGGGGGAAACCAGTGAGAAGCAATTGTACCACGTGAAACTGAATTTCATTGCCAGCAGCACCATTCTGTCCAACTTGTTGGGTTTTCTTTTCCTTTTATGGAGACCATATTAAAAGGGTTAATAATTGTGTCTTTTTTTTTAGAAAATATAAAATACTAAATTGTACAGAAAGGAGGGAGAGACGAGGTGGGCAGAGAAGTTGTTCTTGCAGCACAGTGCTCAGCAAGTTTGGTCCCTCTGCCCTGAGCAGCACTGAACACTTGCTCTGGTGTTAAACTGAATTTATACTGTTAAAAAGCAGGGGAAGAGTTTAAAAAACAAATATATATATATTCAGAAGCTCAATCCTCCCAGATCCTGGGTGCTCTCGGGAAGTGCTGAGTCAGCAGAAGTCAGAGCTTCTCAGCACCTCTTGAAACCTTCCTCCTGCTCCTGCTTCCCTCAGGCTCTGCAGTGCTGGCCAGGAAACAGCTCAGGAGATTTCCAATAAACTGAGAGGCATCTCCAAGTGTTCAGCCACAGGGACTGCACTGTGCAGAGTCGTGCCAGGTGAAATGCTAATTTGTCATCAGCTCTGGGGAGAAAGGAAAAGAATCCTGTGGTAGAGGAGTAGAAAACTGCGACCCTCAGAGGGAGGGAGATGGGAAATGGTGGAGGGAACAGGATTAGCCCAAGGGAAGAGCCATGAACATCTCTCTGTTGCTGGATGCATCTGGACAAGAGTTGCCTCCTGCTCTGAGTGTGATCCAGGATGTGCATGAGATGGGCTTGATCTTTGCTGGAAGCTGGAATCCTAATCAATAGGAATAATTACCAGATGCAGAAGCAGAGATCAGAGCCTGGCAGTGATGCTGGGGCTCAGGTTTGTGGGTGCTTTAGCAGTCCCAGGACAGCTCTGGGCATGGGGACTGCAGCAGGGTCACTGGTGCCACCTGCAGAAAATCTCTGCTCATCCTGGAAGGGCTGGAGCATCAGGGAGAGCAAGCACTGAATCAGGAGAATAATTTCCTTTTTAAAGCAGGGGCTTAAGCAGCAAGTGGAGTTTTACAGAGTCCTGCAGTCCTTCAGAAGGCACCTTGTGCCTGTAAACAAGCACCCCCCATCTCTCCAGCACACCATAAAATCCTTCAGTAACGATCATCATGACAACTATAAACCTGTTGTTTCCATTCCCTGGGATTTATGGAGCTGGAGGAAAAGGTGGGGCTGGTGTTTTATTGGGATGATCAAATGTTTGCAGAGGGAAAATACAATCTGCATTCCTCCAAGGCTACTTTTATATGTTGAATCATGAATATATTTCCTTTTCTATTAGCAATTTAACATTTTAAGTAGTGTAAAGTCCTGGTTCTATGGGAGGGAGTGCAAGAGCCTGTGCACTGGAGCTGTGCCCAAAGGGGCTATCTCTGGGTATTGTTTTCCTCTGACAATTTAAGTTTTCATTCCTAATGGGGGTGAAGCCTCCCCAAAGCAGAATTTTCCCTCTCTGGGCAGCTCTGCTCATCACCTCTCCTGCCCTCCTGAGATGCTGACCTGGTGCCTGGGGTGGTGGTGAGCAGGGGGCTCAGGCAGCCACAGCAAGGACTGAGGAAAGGGGACTTTGGTCCAGAGAGAAAAGAGGATGAAGGAAAACAAATCCTTTGTGTGTCTCGTGTGCTGGGTCAGCCAGGCACAGGCAGAGAGGAGATAAATGATGCTTGGGGCTGGTGTGGGTTGGAGCCTTGAATTCTTTGACCATTTTTGTGTTAAATACTTGTAAGTGTTTTCTGTTGAGTTAGAAGTCTGCACAGGTACTCTGGAGATGCTGCATTTAATAGTTGCAAAAGTGTAATCAAATACAATTAATAGCAGTAATTGGAGTAACCAGCACGTTGCTGTCATTGACCTAAGTGTTTCTTACTAATTACAACAACTGGAGTTTAGAAATCCTTCACAGGCCAGGAGTAGCCCTAAATACTGGGAAAAGCAAGCTGGCCTCAGTCTGTGACACACATCACTCTTAACATAGAGCAGATTTTATTTTATCATTATGTTTCCTGGCATTTTCTGGGAATGTTAGAGCTGGATGGACATTGGGAAAATGTTCTGTGGTCATAGGAAGGCGTGAACTGGGATGGGAACTCTCTCTGGGAAGAGGGAAGCTTTGGGGTCTGCCCTGGGAGATGATTGAGCAGGGAACCTGCTGTGTCCTGGATGCAGTTTAGAGAGGTTTCCCTTTCGAAAAGTTTGAAATGCTGACAGCTCAGTTGTCACTGCAAGATGCTGAGTGCCCAGGAATTAAATGATCTCAGATCTCTCCTCTGAGGACACTTGTGGAAGTTCCTTCACTTTACATCTTGGGCTTTCATTTACTCCAGCAAAATGAATCTGAAACTCTTCCCTGAAAGTTAAATGAGAATTTCTTCTGGAGAGTTGGTATTTATGGCATGAATTGTTGGGCAATGTGCAGAGCAGAATAAAAGCAGACCCAAGGCTTTGTGGTTGTGTTGCAGCTCTGTGACATCCCTGTGCCCTGAGCTGGGATGTGAGCAAGGGGCTGACTTCAGGGCTGTGAATTTTGTGAGTGATGGGAGCCAGGACAGTGTTTGATGCTCAGCACAGTTCAAGTGCATTTCTGGACCAGAGCCAGGGCTCTGATTTTTCCAGCCCTGTTCCTGTGCAGTGTCCTCAGCCCTGCTCACTCAGCCCCCCAGTCCCAGTAAATCACTGGAGAAAATGTTCCTGGGCCAGCAGCACCGTGCAGGCAAAGCAAAGCCACTTGGTGTTAGGGACAGAAAGAGATACTGTGGGGCTGATCTCCAGCTGCCATTCATCAGGAGAGCTCCACAGCTGGAAATGGAAGGGATGGGACAGAGCCAGAGGAGGATGGATGCCTGCCAAGGAGCTTGGCTGTGCAGCAGGTGCCCAGCTGAGCAGCTCTCCTCGAAGCAGTGATACCCAAAGCCATCCCTCACCCATCCCTCTCTGTGCAGCACTTGCCAGTTCCCTCAGGAGACAAAAAAAAAAAAAACCCACCAAAAAACAAAACAAAAAAAAAACAACAGCCCAAAGCCATCAGTCCTTTCAGGGATGAGAGCCTAAGGAGAGAGCAGCTGATGGAGGGAGGTCTGGGAGGCAGAGCAGTGAGCAGCAGGACTCAGGTTGTTGCCTTTGCAGGGAAATCAAGGGAGCAGTGAAAGGTCTGGGCAGTCGGTTGCCTAAAGCCACCACAAACATGTGTCTCACCCTGGTAGGGCTCATCAGCACAACTCAAATGTCATCTCATCCTGACAAGAAAGAGAGAGAAAAAGGAGACTGTCCTAGCTGGAAAATAAATAATGAGAGTGCTGCAAGGAGAGAGAGAGAGCAGAGAGCAGTCCTGGGAAGGATGTCTCTGATCTCCCTTCCTCCTCCCCTACTTTTTCTCCAGTGGTGTTAATCTGGGGTTATAGGAAGTGGTAGTTTTGTAGCAGCACTACTCCTGTTCTGTTCCAGGCACTGTGTAAATGCCTGGGAGTGGGAGGCAGAGCTCCCAGAGCACCAAAGGGTTGGTGCACACCACTGAGCACTGATCTGGGAAGATTTTTAGGAGATGAAAGTTCAGTTTCGAAATTGAACATGTTCTCCTCTGTGTGATCTCTGGGCTGGTCTCTTTAAGCCCTTTTTTGTGCCTTAGTTCTCCAGGATTAAAGCACCTTAGGGGGGGTTTGGGTACAGCTGCTCCTCCAGAAGGGTGATGGGGCAGGCAGCCTGCTCTCTGCCTAAAAATCCAGGGAGATGTCCATGACTCCTCCATCCCTCTGTGCTGCATTCAGCACGACCAGAGACCATCTCTCTGCTGGCACTGCCTCCTGGCACAGAGCTGATCATTAGGTTGTACCCCAGTGCCATCCCTCTCCATCCAGGTTTGCTCCTGCCTTGGGTTAACCTCCAGGTCCAGCTCCCAGGTGGATGTGCAGGGCACGCTCTCTGCTCCCTTTAGACACAAAACCAGGATGGTTTTTTTCCCCCATTTCCAGTACATTTCAGGCTGAGGCTGAAGCACAGGCTTAAAGGACCTTGCACAGAGGACAGCAGGTCGAGGCATAGGACCCCTTCTCTCTTCCTGCCCAGGGCTTTGTTAAATCCCCTTCACATCCCTGCACACAGCTGAATGATGGCTCTGCCTGCCCCAGGAATATCTACTGCACTGCCTTCAAGTGAATTTCTCTCACAAGCAGAACTAATAAAAGGACTCAAAATTGCCAGATTCCACTTGACAAATGGCTCAAAGGAGGACGTCTTCTAAACATTTTTAGCATTTGCAGTGATTGATCAGGGCGGGCTGGGAAGCAGCTGACCTGTTGAGGTTTTTTCAGGGGTGGAATGAAGGAAGGATGATAATGCTCCTTTCTTCTTGATTACTGTAATTTTTGCTTTTCTGCAGATAATGTATCCAAGTGTCCAGAAATCACCACCTGTGTTTTGGAGCTGGCACAGCAATACATTTAATTCCCTGCATATTTAACTGCGTGTGTCTGTCAGGTCCCTGGTAGCACAGCAGCACAGAGCTCTGGTCAGTGCTGTGGATGTGTAGGGAGGGACAGTCTTACCCCAGGCTGCTTTTTGGTCCCAAATGAAGGTGACACAGCAGCCTGGCAGCAGTCACTCCCCTGTTCCAGCAAGGGGCTGGCTGCAGCCAGGCATTTACTCTTCATTTAACCAACGTCAGTCCCTCCTGTAAAAGCTCTGAGAGCCCAAAGATGGATGAATTCCTGCTCAGCTGGAGCTCTGCCTGCTTGGCAGGCTCTGGGCAAAGCTGGCAGGAGCTGAGGGGACAGGGGACAGATCCTCCATTCCATCCTTTTAAGAAAGTCCTAATTTCTCTCACAATAAAACCCAGGGGAGCAATGCAGGTACTGAGTGCTTTGAAATCCTGGGGAGCTGCATCTCCGGGTGATCCCTGCTCGTGTCTCAGCCAGACAAGTTGAGGCACAGATAGAGACTTGGGATCTGCTCTAACTGCTCTGGATTTCTCTCATCAAACACACTTTCAAGCCACAGTGACAGTTGTTTTCTCTTTATCTAAATTTAAAATTAATTAATTAATGAGAAGGAGACACAGTGTGACCACGTCAGGAAACCTGTCCTTTTCTTGCTGATGATTTCAGACACTTTATCTCCCTGGGGATCACAGCAAACCAAGCATGTGCTAACTGAGCCCAGGCTGTCAGGTGGGGGAATCGATGGCTTTTCCTTGAGTTGTTTGCGCAGGTGAATGCTCTCTTGTTTAATTGATGTCCTATTTATTGTTGAAGTGTTGCCCTTTCCTTTTTTTTTTTCTTCTCTCTTCTCTCTCTCTCACTTCTCTGTCCAGGAAGCAAGATCTGGTTCAGTGAGTGGTCACAAGAGATTAGCAAACAAGCTGAGAACAGTTGCTCTGGAACAGGTTTGGAATCAGGCAGCTTTTCCTCACCCCCCTCTCCTCTCCCTTTCTTGCCCTGAATCCATGATGAAACCTGGGGGAGACTTTCTGGGGATGGATGTTCCCAGAGAGCAGCGTGGTGCCTGGCTTGTCATAGTCTGCAGGAGATAAAAGCAATTCCATGTTACACTCTGAAACCTGTGTTCATTTTATGAGTTACTCCTGTAGGTATCACTCTGGGAGCTGATCCAGCAAAGAGAAGGGGAAGGGACACACATGAGATGGCCAGAAAAAAAAAAAAAAAAAAAGACCGAATCCTGTCTGCAAGTTGGATGCTTGGGGGTATTTTTGCAAACTCTTGCAGGTGGGATGGTGCTCAGGGAGGGCAGAGCAGGCACTGGAGCCCTGTGCCTGGCACAAAGCCCCTCTCAGCTTCTCTGGTTCTGCCTGTGACTCTCTGAAGCTCAGAGATGTGGAATCAGGGCAGCAGCAGCAGCATGTTCCCCATATCCAGCTGTTCTGCATCCTTGCCAAACCCTTCAGTGAAGGTGAGATTTAACTGGAGTGATTTCAGCCTTCTGCAGGCTGGGAGCAGCTGAGGTGTGAGCTGCCTCCTTTCAAGCTCTGCAGGATCCTGGCCCTGAGACTCTGAGGTTTTGGGCCCACCCAAAGTGTCTGGAAAATAGAAAAGAGGGAGCTCCCCCAGGCCATCAGCAGGGGAAAAAAAACGAACAAAAACCAAGGATGGAAACTTCTGTTCCCAGAGGGGAAGGTGGGGGTGCCAAGAGCTCTGTGGTTTGTACCTACAGGAGAGGCATTTTATTGAACCACTGCAGGGCCAGGATTGGGTTGGGACCACCCTGGCAGAGGGTGCTCCAGTTCTGGGTCATTTCAGAGCAAGGTGTCAGCATCTCCCAGCTCAGCTGATCCACCTGCAGGTCCTGCCTGAGAGTAGCAACAATTAATATTGATGCATCTTCATTAAGGGGAAGGACTCTGCCCTCTCCTGCCCTCTCCTCAAACAGAAGGATGCTCCCAGGAATTCTGTGCTGACCACAAGGCACTCCCAGGGTTTCCTGGTGGAATTGGTGCTGTCACCAGTTGCTTGGTGACTGCCTGGAGAAGCTGACTTGGGCGTTAAAATTTCTTCATTAAAACAGATGAGTTTAGCTCAGGGGTCTGTGCCTGGTGAAGAAAACCACAGCTCTTCCTCCAGCTTTTAATTGTCAGGAGAACCTCCCTCACCCCTTGCTGAGCCCTCAGAGTCACCCGGGAGCCACCTCTGACTCTGGGGACCTGGTTTGACTTCTCATCTACTCCTGAGAAAACATTTTTGATGCATTTACTTGCTGTTGCTGTGAAGCAAATAATGTAAAGAGATCCCCTGGCTGCTCCCAGCAGTTGGGCACTGAAGCACAAGCAAATTTTCTCTTTTTAGATTTTTCTTTTGCACAATTAGGCTTAAGAATATTCTGAATCAGTTGAACTAAACTGAAAGAAATACATCCAGCTGGGCTTTGGCATCAGCTGAAAGCTGTCTGAGCTGGGGGAAATGTTCAGCTCCTCTGCTGGGAAGGGCTGGGGGGGTTCCTGTGCCCAGAGCGGCTGATGCTGGGGGGAAGAGCCCTGTTCTAGGGGGATGTCTGGAGCTGAGGTTCTGTGTGCTCTGGGAATTGTGTGAAGGATTTCATGTACCTTGAGAAGGGTTAAAAAAAAAATAAATAAAAAGACACTTTGAGTCTGCTGAGGAGCCAAGGACCTCCTGGTGCTCTGGCATGGCTGAGGTCCCTGCTGGGCTTTGGGGAAGGTGGGAATGGGAAGGGAGAGCTGGGCTTCTGGGAAAGCTGAGCAGGGAGATGGATGTCTGGATGGATCTGGTGGAAAGATAAGGGGAAGAGATGAAGAACTGAAAAAAAATATCAAAATCTCTTGGGCCAAAAAATGCCAGGGATGCTGTCCTGCTTCTGTCGGGTGGAATGGAGAATGGGCAGCCCCTCAGGTGGTGTTGGCATCTCTGCCATGAGCATCAACCCCACCTTGTGCCCTGAACAGACCCCAGCTGGCACCTGAGACTCTTCTGTGCCATCCCCATGGGGTGAGCTGTGACCAGGGGGTGGGGAGGTGACTCAGTCCCTGGGGCTGCTTTCAGAATGCCATCAGCACTTCTTGAAGATGCCACAGGCTCTAATAAGCAAGGGATTAATTACCCTTCCCGTGGCTGCTTGGCAGCTTCCCCTTACTGCTGGAGCAGGTTAGCACATCATTAGTCAGAGGGCAGGAAAATGATGTCCTTGTCCTCCCTCTGCCCCCCAGCTGCCAGGCTCTGCTCATTAGGTGGCTGTGCTGGGTGGCAGAGCAGGGACTGCTGAGTGCTCCTCCCCAGGAGATGGAGGTTGTGCTCTGCAGGTCACCAGTGCTCTGCTCTAACAAGTGTAATTGGAGGGATTGACTCCATTATCCAATTTGATTACAGGAGAGCTGCTGGGTAAACAAGGAAAAGGGAAGGCCTGAGTGAAACCACACAGCTCAAGTGGCTCTCTGGAGCTGATCTTAGCAACCCTGTTTGTGTAGAGGTGCTTGGCAGAGCCTCTTGGGCACAGCCCTTGGAGGTCTCTTACTCACTGCAAGTGATTCAGGCAGCTCTGTTGCCAGGAACATCCCTGCCAGGTTTTGTGTCCTCTTCTGGGCAAATCAGGAGTTCTCAGAGCTTCAGGTTTCCAGCCACCTCTTCCACCCAGCAAAAGTTCTGTCTGGGACTTCCCCTGGGGAATTTGCTGTGGTTTCTCAGGCACTTCCAACCCAAATGGCCCAGGAGGTGGCTGCTCCTGAGGGATCTCATGGGTGTAGCACAGACCCTGCTGCTCCCCATCTGATGGGAATTAATGGTGCTTGTGCTGGAAGAGGATGGGCTGAGGGCTGCCTGGCATCCTCCTGCATTGATTAGAGCTTAAGTTTGGAGAAATTACAATCGAACTGAACTTTTCAATAAAGCTGGAGCCAGGAATGATGTTTTGGCCAATGGGAGCTGCTGGTGCTCAGCTGCTGCACCCACAAGAGCCTCAGTACTGCAGTGCCCAGCAAGGTGAAGCTGAAGCCCCACAATGGGAACCTGGCACCCACAGCCCCATTGACCTCAGGTCACTGGTGAGTGATTTATCTTTGATGTACCAAATGGTTTGGCTCAGCTCTGGGACTTGGTGGGGTCAGGAAAATGTCCTCCTATGGCTGTCCCTCCAGCTGCCCCTCATGGCCTTTCTGCTCAGGGTTTGGGGTGAGGACCTGGAGCCTGCAGAGCCATCCTGTCCCTGTCCCTGTCCCCAGGCAGAGCCTCATCCCAGGAGATGCTGTGGAAGGAGAAGCAGCAGCATCCTCCTGAGCCCTCCTCCAGGGTGCTTTAGGCATTGGCAGCTGTCTCAGGACTTGCATTTTAATTAAGCAGAGTGTGACCCTTTAAAACAAGAGCCCCAGCACTGCTTGCTCCTTGCCCCGGAGCCCTGAGGGCAAAGCTCCTGCCCCCCGATGCACCCCAGGGCTGGGTCCATCCCCTGCAGGGAGCAGAGCAGGGCTGAGCCCCTCACCTTCACGTCAGCCCCAGCCCCATTTCAGCCCTGCAGAGCTGCCCCCAGCCTGGTTACCTATTGCCTAACAAGTGTAAATCAAGAGCCACCTTTCCATTATCTCACAGAAGAATTATTGATCCCCACTCCCGTTCTGAATGTTCCAGTAGGAGAAACCATATTTGTATATGCTATAAAAAAAATCTGAAGTGTGTTTTTATGTTTCAATTAGGTTGTACTTGAAGGGTGGTTGCAAGGGTTTTTTGTAGAAGCAGCTGAGGCCAAAGTGTGACACAGACAGAGTCAGTTGTGGTCCACTGGTTCTGCTGCTGGTTCTGCTGAGGATCACTGGATGGGGCAGCAAAGGGGACACCAGAATCATCCCTCCCTTTCCTCTTGGAATGCTGTGCAGGGAAGCCCAGGGCTTAGTTTTTAACTCAGTGCCTTCTGAAAAGAGCAATGGTTTCTCAAAATGCCAAATTTCTCTGAAACCAGAAGGGTGCTGCCCTCTCCCCCCCTTCACTGAGGTTCTGAAAGATGGGAGCAGGAAGGGGATTTGGGCTTCTTGAAGACAAGGCAGGAGTGTAAGGAGCCTTAGGCACCTCCCTGATAAAACAACATCCTGCAGGAGAGTGAATACAAAGTGGAATTACTGAACCTCCCCAGTTCAGTCCAGGGTCCTTTGGTAACTGTCAAATGCAAATGCAGGATGTTCCTATTTCCCTTTGATATGGAACACGGGACTATTATAGAAACCTAAAACCCATTTCAGACTCTTCTCAGCACTTTTGAAAGCAGCCCAGTTCAGCTGTCAGTCCTTAGCTCCACTTTTAATTAAAATAGGTTTGTAGCCTTCACTGACAAGCAAACATCTCCAGTAAGTTACAAACTCTTCAGCAACCCTTCTCGGGTTTAAGAAGGATGCCAAATAAAATGTCACTTGCCACATCTCTTGCAGAGCTCTCTGTATTTAAGAATAAATACATAAGTAAAGTCGTCACCTTGGAAGTTTATGACAAGCTTTTTCTGGGACAGGAAACTTAGATGAGACATAAAACTGTTGTCTGTGTATTTTATGCAGTCCCAAAAATCTTCATGGCCTTGACTTTTTTCCTTCCATTGTGCACCCTCACACAGTGCCCTGAAAGCCTTGGGGTCAGGAGGCAGAGCCCTTCTCACCCTGGTTTGGGGTTTGTTTTAAGAGGTTTCAGCTGTCAGGGGTTATAGCTGTTAGTTACAGGCTGTTAGGAATCAAGAAGCTATTTATGAGCCATTTGCTTACCTAGCCCTAAAAATAGCTGGAGCTGTGTGAGAAAATAGGTCTGTGATTGAAATCAAGCCCTAGACATGATGTCATGGGAGAGGGGGGAACCAGGAGAGATGCAATCAGTTCTTCTATAATTGGACCTGTTGTGCCCAGGGATGGGGCAAGGGTAGGGGATGTGCTGTGGTTTCTGAGGGCATCAACCTGCCCTGGCAACACCCTGGGATTTCCTGGGCACCTTCAAAGCATTAGGAGGGGCACTGGGCCTCCTTACCCAGAAAAAAAGCTGCTGAGTAACTTCTCCTGTGGTTGTGACTGCTGGAAAGAGCTGTCTGCAGCACAGCCTCTTGGCTCCTTGGCTTCCATCTGCTGTTTTATTGCTCTTGCTCCACATTTGAAATGTTTAACTTTTTCTTTTTAACTCACAAGATGGCATTCTCCCCGTGTCACCTCCCTGGCACCTATTGGGGTCCTTTTGGGCTGATGCCAACACAGCACCCGGGCTGGGTGGCCATAAATAAACTTCCCCCTTACTGTGTCTGTGCTGGGGAGGTGCAGGGAGAGGAGCAGAGGGGTCCAAGCTCCCCCTTGCTGGGGGCAGCCAATAAATGAGGCCACGTGTGTAAAGCCACCAGCTCTGCCTCTGGGCTGGGGGATTTGCCCAGTGACACACAGGCAGCTTTCTGGCCTTTTCTCAGTGTGGGTTGAGGAGCACAACTGTGCTTTTGCCACGCTGCAATTAAATAAATCCACAGCTACCAATAAAGTTTAAACCCTCTAAAATGCAGCTGCTCTGTCCTGCTGAGGTTAAAAAGAAATGGGCTTGGAGAAACGGGGCCAGGTGTGTGTTTGTGCCAGAATGGCTTAGGAATGATTGCTGGAAAGGCTGCTGAAATATTTTGGCAGATGTTCCCCTTGGTCTAGGGGATATTGCTGCAGGGAACGAGTGGCTCTGAACAGGGTAATGCAGAACAACCCAGGCTGAGGGCTGCAGGGGCTTTGCAGAGTGGAGGGGGAGTCTGGTGTGTCCAGCCCTGGTGCGGGGGGGCAGAGCATCCCCTGCACAGAGCTCTGGTACCCACCCTCTGCCCTGGGCCCCAAGGACCAGCCTGGCCCAGGTGCTTTTCCCAGCCCTAAAGTCAGTGCAAGCAGGGTGCTAGATGCTGACCCAGCCTGCTTTACTACTCTGGGTTTCTTTAAAATACATTTAAAATCAAGGGAGCTCAACACCCCAGTGACTGGAGAGAAGGAGAGGGAGTGGAGCCTGACCCCAGCTTCTGTGGATCTGTCACTTGTGACCATTTCTCAAGTTAGAATCAGTGATTATTATTTTCTGTACAGTTCTTTCTCTTTGAAGTGCAATAGATTGCCTCAAGCACCTGCTTTCCCAGGGATCCAGGGTTCCCCTCACATTCCCTGAGCTGCTGGGGTGCTGGGTGCTTGGAGCCAGGAGGGGCTGAGGATGCTTAAAGCTGGAGCTGCAGGGGGGACACAGGGGCTGCTTGCACAGAGTCTTTAATTTGGGCTTTTCTCCTCATGGCAGTCCTGTTTTCCTTGCAGCATTTCATGACCCACCTGAAGGACCCCAGTTTTTGGGGCTGAGTTACTCTAAAACCTGCTGCTGCTAATGCCACACCAGCTCTTTTTAAGCCACCTATTCCAGTACAGAATAAATAATAATTCTGTAATAAAATAAGTAAATAAATTCTGTAATAAATAAATAAATAAATTCTTTCTGTGTGAAACTGCAGATTTTGGCCCTGAAGGTTGCAGAAAGTTTTGTTGGTAGGGACTAAAAGTGGGATGCATTTCTGGGCATTTGGGCTGGAAAAGAATCCAGCTGCACAATTCTGCTTCCTCTTGGCTTTGCAGAGTCAGTGCCAGGCAGAGTGATGGATCTGGGGAGAGAGCTTTGACACCAGGTATCACTTACCCCCTCTGAATAATAGATGGCTGGGAGACCTGGTTCAGTTGTTAGCTCTGCTCTGAAGTCACAAACCATCTGTGATTTGAGATAGAAATGGGAGTAGCAGCGTTTTGTTTTATCTGCTCTACAAAATGGGAGCTGGAGATTGATTAATTCTTGTGATGTGATCAAAGGAGCTGATGAAATGTGGTGTGTGCAGGCAGAGAGAGGTGATTAGAAATGGGATGGTTGTCTGTGGGTGAGAGGGTGGCTGTGGCTGTGTGAGTGTGGAGCAGAGAACCTTGCTGGGCAGGGTGTAGGGACAAAAGACAAAATTAAAAAACAAACAAAAAACCCAACCAAAAAAAAAAAACAAACCACACACAAAAAACCAAAACAAAAAAAATCAAAGAAAATAAAAAAACAAAACAAACCCAACACTAAAATTACTACTTTAAAATCAGGATGAGGCAAATCCGAATTCTTCAGCCACAAAGAAATGAAGCCCATTACTAGTAACTGCTTAAAGAAATAAAAAGAATACTGTGCTGCATGAGAAGAATGCTGTGACTGTGATAGTTCTAGGACTAAATAGGTGACTTTAGATCTCTTCATAAACGTTTGTCTGCAATTACTCAGTTCTGTGATAGTTTTTCAACCATTTTTAGATTCTAAAAGAGAAATGCTGGGTATCACCTCTGATTTCCACAACTGGATCTGGAAACTAATTAGTAAAATAGACTGTACCATATGCTGCTCCTGTGTGTGCTCCTGCTATAACTATTTATATTTTAAGCTGCTTTTCTTTGTGAAATTGCTATTGCTTCTAAAATGGCTTGGTTCTAACCTGGTGTTGTTTTATTGTGCAGTCATATTCCACTCCTTATGTATCTGCATCTCTTCCTGGCATGGAGATTACCTGAGAGGAAGGAAACATAAACCAGAATTTAATCCTTGTCATTCTTTCTGCACAAATGTGTCTGGTTTATATTCCTGGGGCAACTACTGCTGGAAAAGATTGCAGGGTTTGCAGGCAAGGAGCTCTTCACCTTACAGAACAGGGAGATTCCTTCCCCATATGGAGAGAACAGGAAAAAGGGAGCCTGACATTTGGTCAGTTTTGAGACTTCAGAGCAGGACAGGGCTGATGTTTTTGCCATTTTAAGGGGTGTTTTCCAGCTCAGGGACTGGCAGAGCTCTGTAAAGCTCCATGGTTGATATTTCCCCTAATATTCAACTTAATTTTTCCATTACTCATTTTAATATTATTATTCCTGTTTATACACTGAACAACTCCTCTTCCCTGCTGTTTCATGTCCTCATTGCATCTGCTTTGTGGAAGAAGGACTCTTACTTGACAGCAAAGCACTACCCTTAAAATAAACTTGGCAAAGGAAACTTTTCAGCCCTGATTTGCATCTGCAGGGTGGGTGATGCTTCCCTGAGCTGCAGCTCCCAGCTGCTGTGAGCTTTGCTTTCCAGGCCATTGGGAAGGAATCACACCACAGAGGATAAGCTGGAGCTGCTGCTCCCAGTGCTTCCCTTCTGCTATGGAAGTGCCAGCTCCCCCAGAAGTGGGATAACTCAGAGTGGGATAACTGGGATAACCCCCAGAACTGATAACTCAGTGGCCATGTCACAAATGACAGCCTGAAGCACAGCCAGGCACTTGGAGCTGCACCTTGCTCCTGGCTTCCAGAAGGATGGAAGTAATGAGAAAGATGGTTGTGAAGTAGCTAAAAATGTGTCCTTGTGATGGGTGCTGCTGCCACTCCCAGGTGCCAAGAATCCTCAGACCCCAGGTTCCCTTCAAGCTCATGAGATTCCCACCAAGGGAATCCCAACAATTCCCAACAAGGATTCTGCCTGCCAAATACCACATCTCAGGTGAGAGGAGCAAGATTCTGCCTCTGCATGAGCCCAGTCAGGTCCTGCCCTGCTTTTTTTTATCCTGCCCTTTGAGATCTCCTGTGCTGGTGGCAGGAAAGTTATCATCAAGGAGCTGTTCCCTTGCCTTGGCTTTGTGGATATAAATACTGATTCCTTGTTCCATCTTTCATCCGTTACCTCTCGTCCTGTCCCATTCAAAAGAACAAAAGGAGTTTTGAGCTTTCTGAGCCTGGAATTTCAGAGGTTTTGCTGGGTGGTGGCATTGCTGATTTTTCCTTCCCCTGCCTTTGCATCAGAAGCATCATTTCCTTCCACCTGCAGACATGAAGGGAGCAGGGGAAGAACCCAAACGATGGTGAAAGCTGGAGGAGGTTTGACCTGCACGTGTGAAGCAGTAATTGAAGTGATTTTATTGTTGGGGCTGTCTGATGCTCATCCCAAACCAGCAATAAGCTCTTGCTGCTGAGCATCCCTCCTTAGCTGCAATGCTGGGTCGTGTGGCTGCCTGCCTGCTTAATTCCTCTCTCCCCCTGCCTCTCCAGCTGGCTTTCATTTCCATTTGGAATATATATGGGACGAGAGGCCCCTGTGGCTCAGGGGAGCAGGCAGGATTTATGGGCAGCAGACAGTATTTAGTACAGATGTGAGCAGCAGCCACCAGTTGCCACCAAAACCACTGGAGATATACATCATGGGGGAGAGATGTCAGCAATTAATTTTCAGAGGGCTAAACTTCACCCATTTTTTTAATAGGAGAGGAGTCTGAGGGACCACAGAGAGAATAAATCATTTGTACTCATGGGAGGTTTTTTTAGCTCCTTTCCAGAGCAAGTGTTACGACTTTTTCCCCTTTGCAATAGGGGAACCGTTGCATTTTTAACAACTGCAACAAATATTCTTCAGTAAGCAAGCTTTAACACAAACAAAAAATATTTAAACTGGCTTTTCTTTGTGAGATCCCCTGAATCTTCCCCCAGAAAAAGTAACCAAGTGCTTGGATAAAGCTGTGGTTGATCTTGCAGGTGATGCTTGGGTGACAGAGAGAAGAACTCTTTTCCTTTTTTTCCCCTAACCTGTAACTGGTGGGTTTGGGAAGCTGGGACTCTTACAAAACTGGCTTGTGGGTTGGTGGTTTTTTTGGGGAGGGAAAGGGGATGTCATCCCTTTGCCTCTTGGTTTGTCTGCTCAGTGAGGAAACCCAATCTCTTCACTGTTGAGGTGGACACAGTGTAATTGCAGGACTGATTTATTGGTGGTTCGTGGTTGTAGCTGAATCAATAACGTTTTAATGAGCCCGTGTTAGGGAAGGATAGATTATATTCTTTCTGCAGAACCTCCATTCATCAAAGCATTTCAGCATTTTGCTTACAGTTAAGCATATATTTAAGCCCTCTGCTTCTATGTGCTGCTTAATGGCATGGAAGTGGCTAACACCAGATCTGTGCTGCCAAGATCCTCAGTCTGGGGGCTTTTACTGCCAGGCAAGTTTTTCATTGCCATTAAAGGTGACAATTATCTTCCCATAGTTAACAAAAACTTTCTGATAATTAAAGAAATGCAGAAATTTCCATGTGTCTGGGCTGGTGGTGAAAGTTCCCACCAGTTCTCCCTACTTTGCCTTTTTCTTCTGTTGTAGGGGGGGGTAAAAGCTGCTGAAAGGCAGCAACAAACCTTTTGCTGCCATCAGCAGAGCTGCTTCCCCTTCCCCCAGGTGAGGCAGGGGGCTGGAGAGCTCAGGAGATAAAGAACTTGAGCAGAGTCATTGCAGAAAAATTCCCCTCTGTCAGAGTTCTCTTTATTACCCTTTCCTCTGCGGCCATGATGGGATTAGTGATATTTCCATTTGTCTACTTTATGTATTTTGTTTTCCCTTCTTCTGAAAAATGATTACAGAATGAAAAGTTTGTCAGGCTTTGGAGTTCAACAAGACTCTCCCTGGAATTAATTTCACACTGTGGAGCCTGAGCAGGCATCTAGAAAAATGGTATTTGATTAAAGTTTTGTTTTAATATAAGGCTATTTTAGCTTGTTGGCGGGTGTAGGACACAGAGCTGTGTGGGAAAGGCAGTGGTTTTATTTGTCAAGTGGCTGAAGACTTAAAAACCAAAGCATCAGTAACAGAGAGGAAAGCTGAGGCGATGGAAGTTTTGCTACAGCTGGTTCCTTTCTGAGCATCAGAAATTCCACAGCGAAGGAGAAAAGCAACAGGAACCAGGACATTGTCCTTGGATAAAGCACAAGTCAGAGGAGCTGAGCTGTGGCAGAGCTGGGGGCCCAGCAGAGCCAGATTCAAAGGGGTCTGGCATGAAATGGCTCTCCTGATTTTCTCATCCTTGCTGGAGAGTCTCTCCAGGCCCTGATCTAATTGGAGGGGTTTGTTCTGACACCTGCTGCAATCACAGCTAAATACTTTCCCTGTCAAATCAGTGCCAGTGATGAAGCCTCTGCTCTGCTCTGCTCTCACACTGCTTTCCACGTGCTGGGAGGGACCCCCCTGCTCTGTCACCCCTGTGGCCACCTCTGAGTGATTTTTTAGCCCCAAAACCTGTGGTTGGTCCCTGCTCTGCCCTTTATCCTTCCTCTTCTCCTACTCACTGCTCTCATCCATCATCAGGTAACCAGGACATCCTGTGGCTCAGCACCAGGAGGAAGGATCCTCCCAGGTCCTGCTGCTGCTGGCAGCTCCCGGACACCTTTGTGGATGCCCAACACCCTGGGGGATGCTGGACCCTCTTCCCTGGGGCTGTGCAGGTCCCCTGCAAGCAAAGGTCATTAATCTTGCCTCCCATCATGTTAGGGAACCCACGTGTTGTTTTTCTAAAGAAGAAAATTGCTCCTTTTGGGGACTGCTGAGCAGTACAGGGCAGAGGCAGGAGGGGAAGATTTGCTGCAAAGCCTCAGTGCCAAAAATGGCACCTGGACCCTGTGCTTTCTATAAGCATCTTGTCCAAAAGCATTCAGGACCCATCAGCTTTTTCTGGCAGTCAAAGCAGAGGATCAGCAACCCCATGGGACTGCAGAGCACATCCCAGGTCCTGTCTGTGTGGGATCCTTTGCCTTCGGTTGCACAAAATAATTGAAGCAACCCAAAATAGCACGGGTGTGTGTTGTCAATGTGGCTCAGCAAGGAGCAAAACCCAGGCCCCTTTCTGTGGAAAATCAGGTCTGTCATGCTCAGGCAGGTTTGGGGGGGTCTGCTCCAAGGGAAGGAGTTTTCTTCCCTTCTGTAGGAACTGAATGATGCTTTGAGATGCTGCAGCTGAGGCTCACAGAGTCATCTGGCATCACTGCTTATCATTACCCACCTGGGCTTAAAGTGGGAGAATTACTCTGGAATAGGAAACTCTTTCTTCTAATCAGCTGGGAAGACCCCACAGAAGAGCTGTGAGGTCTGGGTGTGGGATTATAGGGCTTCACAATTTACAGGATTGTGGCAGAGCTTAATGGAGCCAATACTTGTAAATGAGGATATTTTTGATTCATGGAGGTAAAACTCCCCAGGGAAAGTGCATTTGCTGTCATGAGGCTTAGAGGTAATTATAATCTCCTTTTTTTGACACTGCACTGTTGGGAGTGAATGTCAGCATTTCCATTTGAGGGTTTATTTGATTATTTTTCTCATTTTGCAAAACATTATTACATTAACCCACCACTCCTGACTCCTTATCCTCCCATAGCATTTATGCATGAGAGGTTCTGTGCTCTGAAAGGAACATCAGACTGAAGAATGCTCCACAGTGATGGAAAGGCTTCTGTTTATCCTGTGGGTTTGGAATAAGAGCTTTTTTTTGGCCTTAGAAGCAAATGCAACCCAGTTTGGATCCAAAATGTAATCTGAGGCTTCATCTACACATTTTGGGTCTTTGCTGAGGTCTGAAAATACTCGACTGGGGTTCTGGGGGTTACTTGATTGGTTTCTGTAGGAGTTGCTACAGAACAGGCAGGAAGGGAAGGTTCACCTCTCTCTGATGCCTCTGCCCACCTCTGGTTGTTACTGGGATCCTGGTGAGCAGGGGAAGCAATGAACTTCTCTGATACCCAGGGTCTGCAGTGCAATTTATTTTTTTTTTTACTCTTTTTGGCATTATACGTCACGTTGGCGTAAAAAGTCAGGGGAAGAAGATTCTTCCTGCTAGCAAGCAATTCATCTTGGACCTTATGAAATTAATTACTTTCTATCCCATAACTGAAACCTGTAACTCAGGGTAATTGGCAGGAGGGGTCCCGCAGTGGAAATCACGGGGGTTGTTATTCTTTCCTCTAGTACTCCAGTGTGGGAATGCTGGGAAAACAGCCTCCTGTTCTGGTGCTTATTGGCAAACGCTTGAATAAATCAGGCCAGCTTGTACAGTGAGCTCCACTACAAATAATTCTCTTGTTGAAATGTTAAGTGTTGCAGGGGGGAGAGGAGTGGAGACGGGCAGGGGTTGTGGTGCCGTTTAGCTGGGATCCTGGTTTATGGCTAAGGAGAGCTGGAAGGGCTGGCTCACATCCGAGTGGATGTGACACAATCCTTCTGTGCTGATGGAGATGGCATCAGAGTGTGGAGGTGCTGAGCTGTCAGAGGATGTGGAGCCCCTGGGGGAGGCTGATGCTGGAGCCCAGAGCAGCCTGGCAGCTGTGTCCTGTTGTGCATCCCTGCAGACAGATGTGCCCTGGGCTTTCACAAGGGCCAAGGCTGCAGCCCCTCCACAGGAGATGCTGTTCGGGTCACAGAGCCTGGAAAACATCCCCAGAGAACACCACAAAATTGTATTTGTGGGGATCTGTGCTGGGGAGGGTCCTTTAGCTGGAGCACACGTGGATGGGGAATGCTGACCCTGGGCAGAAGCCCCCTGCCCAAATCCCCCTCCCAGCACTCCCCTGTCTGCTGGTATCGAACAGAACTGAGGTTGAAAGCAGAACATCCTGCTCTGGGATTTGTTTGGGCTTTGTAAAATCCAGCACCAGGGGATTCTTCCTCTGTTTGCTTTCAAAGACCCAGTTTCACCTTCCCCTTGACTCTGGGATGCCAATTAAGTAGCTTGAAGCAGGGAGGGCTGTGAATGTTATTGATTAGGGCTCTAATTGCTTCTCTCTCCAGGCTGTCCAAGGGAAATGGGCTGGATGGAGATGCAGGGAGGGAGATAGAGATGTGGCTGCCTGCCACTCTGATTGAAACCTGCCCTGTTCCTCAGCACAGGGGCTGCAGGGCTGGGGCTGAGCTGTTGTTTCTCAGCACTCTTGGCTTTGTCTCGCTGCTCTTTGTCTCTTCCAACCTCTCTGCTCCCAGGTTGGGCTCAGCCAAGGGTGCAGGGATGGGTGATGCACTGCTGCACCCCCTTTGGTGCTGTGACCCCCTCCCAGAGAGGCAGAGCTGTGGGGGGAGCCCAAGCACCCTGTATGGGTTGGTAATTCATTTCCTCCCAGCTCAGAACCAGTGCTTGGCATTTTCAGGACATTGCATGACACTGGGGCCAAGTCCTCATACACCTCCAAACACAAACCAGAGCTGAAATCCCCATCTCAAGAGAAGTTAAAAATTTGGGGCAGATGTTCTTGAACTGCTGGCTGATCACAACTTTGTTTTCTTGGTCCCCCTGAAAAGGAGAGGAAACCTCAGCAGAGACTGAAGTAATTGATGATGTTAAGGAGAGGACAGCTGTAAGAGCCAGGACTGCCAGAAACAAACAGCCCTCTGCCCCAAACCAGGGGGGCTTTGGCAGGCAGGAGGCACGGAGAAAAGCAGGTAAGGTTTCTGTTTGGTTCTGCAGGAAACTTTGCCCTCACTTGAGCAAGGAGATGCCTACAGAGCTGCCTAATTGAGCAGACAAATGTTTACTGATATTCACAAAAAGATTTCACATCCCCATCTGCAAGAGCTGGGATTGAGCTGGGAGGTGAAGAAAAAGCTGAATTTCATTCCCAGCCCCTGCACAAAGCAGAACAACCTGGCTGTGGAGGAGAAGCTTCCTGCTGGCTCCCTGCTTGGGGTGAATTTCATTAGAATGGGCTGATAATTGCATTGTAAAGACAGAATCAAGCAGGGTGAATGGACCTCCAGGGCCCATGAAGGACAAGATCAAACCAAGCCCAGAACAATGTCAGACAAAGTTTTATTGGAAACACCAAGGGGGCTTCTCAGCACTGGGGACACTCAGGGTTGGCAACAGCAGAACTGGAGGGCTCAGCACAGGGGATCCACTTTCACCTGCTGGAATACAGGGATCTTTCAGGAATACAGCAGGGCCTGTGATGTATCCAGAGGAAAATTGGGTGCATGGAGTACAATGAGTTCACATGCCTTGGGATATTCTCTGGAAATGCCCCACTGCTTGGTTGGTGTTAATGACCAGGGAGAGGTGTCTGACAAAATGCTTTGTTCCTGGGGGAACTCTCAGACACCTTCAAGGTGGCTACAAGAAGCAGCACAGATACAGGAGGACTGAAGACAGGAAAACTGTTTCCAAGTAAAATTTTGCTTTGCAGCTCAGTTCTGCATATTTATGCCCTCTCTAAACACACCTCAGTCCATGACCGTGGCCTGTTCATGCCAGCTCCATCTCTGAGCACTGGTGTTAATGCAGCTCAGTCCCTTGTTTCTTTTCCAGGCAAATCATCCCAGTTGCCTTTTACCAGGTCATTGTGCTGCCTGAAAGTCCCCCCTGCCTCTGAGTTCACCAAGGCTGTGAATAAAGAGCCCTCTCCAAGGAGCTGCTGTGCCAGGTTGCCACGGCCAAGTGAGCACGGACCTGAAGGGGCATTTCCATCCCTGGATCAGCTGCCAGTCCTGCTGCTCCGAGCACAAACAGCCCTCAGATGCATACAGATGTGTAGGCTGACTTTATTTATGTGCTCTTTGCTTCTAGATAGTCCTTAGATAAGCCTCACTCAGGATCACAACAAGATAAGTAAGTTTGTTGCACACAAAAAGTGAAAATACGATAATTTGTTTCTTCTTCTTCTTTTTTTTTTTTTTTTTTTTTTTTTTTTTTTGGGGGGGGGGCAGAAGATGGAAAGTCTTGGCAGTAACAACTGGAAATATTTTTCCTCGTTTTTCAATGTTTGCCATAGTGTGTTGTGACATTACTTAAGCAGTGATCTCTGAGGGGATGTGGCCTGGTTAGGGGGCAATGCCAAGTGGTGAACTGCTCTCACCTTTCTGGTGCTGAGCTTGGGTTTTAGCCCCTCTCCTCCAAACCTGGCAGCAGAAGGAGCAATCTACCCCTCTGAATCCTTGCTGGCACCTTTCCCTTCCCTGGGTACCCCGTTGGCAGCCTTCCTGTAACCCAGAGAGCTGAGCAGATTGTCCATCTGCCTCCCTGTCTGTACCTGTGTTCTTCTGCCACCTTGGCAGGTGTAGGTATGGAAATATTTCTTTGTAAATGGCACATAAGAACTACAACAAAAAGCTGGGACTGAGGGCTGTGTTGCACACAAAAAAACCAACCCAGGAACAAAAAACAGGGGATGTTTTATCAGGTGATTAAAATCCAGATACTACTGGCCAGGGAGCTGAAAGAACAGAACAGGCAAACAGATCTCTCTGCACCTTCTGTTGCAGTTGGTTGCAGTTTTTGTGTCCTTTTGCTGCTGTACAGGTGCTCACCCCATCCCCTGACCTGCATCACAGGCAGCTCCATCACCCCTGGCCCTTCCTGGAGGGAGTTCCTGATTTCCAAATGCCAGCACTGAGCTCCTGCTGCTGGAGCTCTGATCTTCCCCACTCATAAACACAATTATCTGTGCCCTGAGGACAGAGCCTTTGGCCTCTCTGCTGCATCTTGATGTAAGGAGGGAGATGGGTCAAGGGAGAGTGGGTGAGGAGCCCTGCTCAGGAGCTGCTGTGTCATAAAAGTGCAAACATTGACATTTGAGGGAGAGAGAGAGGGAGGTTTGGAGCTGGAGAAAATGGGCTGGATGGCAGCAAGAGAAAAAACTTTCTGCTTTTCTTACAAGCAGGCAGGATCTGGTGGCTCCTGGCTGCAGAGCTGACAATAAATCCCTTCAGGTGTTGGTGTGGGGAGCAGGGAGTTGTGTTCCACAATGCACTGTGCCCCAGACACACTCAAAAGAAAACCCTTATTCTGCTGAAGATCTTGTTCTCTTTGCAAAGCCTCTTTATTCCAGTTTTTGTGAGTCAGAAAGTGGGGGGGGAGGTGGGGCTGGGATTGCAGAGGAGCTGGGGAGTGCTGTTTGACTTGGCTGTGCTAAAACCCCTGATGAGGTCCCATCAGTGGAATGAAAAGAAGAGACACATCACGGGGTTAAAAATAGCTGCTGACAGGCACAAAATCTGTGTTACCTGGTGGTAAATTTGGTCCTGGCACTGATTCCCAGGGCAGGGATGGGGCAGGCTGCCTCCTGAGCTCTGCTTGGGGAACCTGGAGCCCTGGCTGTGATGGTCAGATGGCTTTGCCCCTCTGCTAGGAGGAGATCACTCTGAAAATTCACTCTGTCCCATGCAGGGTGCTGGCCTGGGCACATGCACACCCCAGGCATTCACTGGAATGGCAAACTGGAAAAATAACAGTGTCCTCGGGGAAAATATCAGCTCCCTTGTTGGTGCCTTCCTTCCCTCTGCTGGCAGTTTCTCTGCTCATATCACAGCTCTCAGCCTGCTGCCCTTGAGAGCCAGAGAGAAAGATAAAACATTCCCATCACAGCAATGTTATTTTTCTTTCAAAGTTCTCTTGCACTTTCATATATGGTTGTTGATATGGAGAGCCATAGATGTCACAGAGCTGGATATATGGATAGAGATGTACAGCTGAGTGTGACAGCTGGGTGTCTGACTCCCTTCCATTTCAAAATCTGATCCCTCTTCTCTGCCATCAGTTTGATTTTATGCCCCTTCTGGCTCCATCTTCAGTGGGGTTGGGAGCTGTGTAGAAATGGAGGCTTCGTTTCCAATGAGCTTGTCAGTTCTCTGCCTGCAGCAGTGAATTCATCAGCAACCCCAACCCTGCTGAACATCCCTTGATTACAGGAGATGTCAGCACGTGGGGTGTTGTAGGGCCCGAGCTGCAAGGGCTTTTTCTCCTTGGTAATTTGGGGTCCTTTCTGGGGTTTGTCCCACTGGGGAATCACTGGGTGTTGCAGAGCAGTGAGTGCCAGGATCCAGCCCCACTTGTGAGCAATCTCCTTATCCAGAGGGCATCCAGAAGGCTTGTCCAGCTCCATCTCTTGCACCAGTGTAAATCAGGAGCAGTGGGGTTTAACTTGGTTGCTGTGACTGTGTCCTTGGTGCAATCAGGAATCCCAGCAGGACACTGGGATGCTCAGCTTGGCACTGCAAGGGGGACACAGCACCTTGGACCAGGCAGGGGCTCTCTCCTCAGCACCATCCCAACTCCAGGATTTCCTGCTGCAGAAGCTGAATTACTGCACACAGAGCTGGACCTGCTCAGCACCCCCTTCGTGTTTCATGTTTAATTAGCTGGTGGGGGAAGGAGGGATTGGGTAGAAGGAGGAAGCAGGAGGGAAAAGGAAGGTTAATCTGTCCTCTAGCCTTGCTATTCCTTCTTCCCTGTGATCTTGAGAAGCAAAGAGATGATGTGTCCTTTGAAGTGCCAAGCACTCCCCATCCTTCCCCCTCGGAGTGGTCCCTCTGCTTCCCCTCCTCCCAGCCCAGCTCCTGCCCAGTGCTGCCCATGATGGAGCTGCTGGAGCTCCTGGCAGGAGGCTGGGAGCCAGGATTTGGGGTCTGGCTTTTCTAAGCATCCCCCCAAGCCCTGTGCCTGTTCAGGTAGTGCTGAAATCTTGGGGGGTGCTGCCCAGATTTGGTGTCAGGAAGGGTTTGGGCTGGGGAGCACAGGGCAGGGGAAGGCAGGGCTGGGGTCCCACCAGGATCTCAGGTCTTACAAAGAGCAGCTCAGTACCCTGAGATGGTGTTTGTAAGGTGAGCTCCCACCTCTTGAGGGCTTCAAGAGCTCTGTTCAGTTTTCAGTAAACTGAAAAGCAACCTGGGGCTGTGGGGACAGAAGGAGGGGGCTGGGATGGCACAGCAGGATGGACTGCCCTTTCCCAGGACCCATGTTCCCCCAAGTCAGAGTAATTGAATTGTTTTAATATTAATAACTTCTCTGGAGCTCTGCTGATGGGAGGGAGAGATGTTTCTTCCAAAATAGTCTTAAGCTAATGCAGAAGTATGAATAAATCAGAGATTATAGGCCCTGGAAAGCTCCTGTGAATATCAGAAAGACATCCTCAATGCTACTGGAGCTTTGATTGAATTACAAATTTGAGGCAAGTCCAAAGCAAAACTGATTAAGTCTTTTCTTTTTCACTCTCGTTGCTTTTTTTTCAAGGGCTTTTTAATAATTAGAAATCCCCCTGTCCTGTCTGTAAGTGCTTCTAATTGGCAGCGTGTCCACACTGGTGGTGATGCACCAAAGCAGAAAACTTGGGAAGCATCTCCCTGGATCTCCCTGGGGCTTGGAGGCAGCAGTGGGAGCTGCTGACATCAAAGAGAGGAGCCCATGGGTGCTGCAGAGGGTGAAGGGGCAGAGAAATGGGGATGGGGGCCCAGCAGGGAGCTGCAGCCTCTGATGGAGCTCTGGGAAAGAAGCTTTTTTCCTGGCTGGGATGGAAATAGCAAAAGATCTTTTCCCCAGGCACAAAGCACTTGGAGGGGAGGGGGTGAAAAGGAGGGTCCTGCCCAGCAGGGGTGGTTCAGCTTTTGCCATGGATGTGTGGGATCCATCCCATGGTGGTGTTTGATTAACGTTGTCACTGTGCTGCCAGGATCTGACTCTGCTTTGTAAAACATTTGTCGGTGTAAAGACACTATAGGAGTCACCTTATTCAGTCCTATTATATCAGAGATAAAGAAAAAAAAAAAAAAAAAAAGGGGGGGGGGGGGTGGAAAGGGAAAAAAGAAAGCCAAAGCATTGTACCACAGGAGCTTTGCATCTCTTGCAGGGCTGTCTGTACCAGGCAGGCAGCTGTGGTCTTTACCAGCCCTTGACAAGTGATTTTTCCCAACAATCAGATGGGAGACCATGCTCTGTTAGGCTTATAATTGATAATACACCAGTGTTGAAATGTGCCTGTCAGTTCCTCGGGCAGATAAAATTACATCATTGATATTTCATACCAGTTTTCACAGGCAGCATCTGAAACCACGTCGTCCCCCTGGCAGATTGGAAGGTTGGACAGGAAATGTGTCAGCAGGACCTGGCCCCCTGCCCCAGCACCAGAAAGGAGCCAAACACTGCCAAACCATGGTGCCAAGCTGGGTGCTGGGTCACCACCACCCTTCCAGCCTTTCCCGGGGCTCCAGAAGGGTTAAAATAACAAATGGGGAAATTCAAACGATCTCACCCAAATCGTGATGCCAACTTTTTTAATCAGAGAAGGCCATGAACTGTTGGAGGCTTCAGGACTGATCCCTCCCAGCCCAGGGATGTTCTGCAGGGGATTCCAGGCTTTGGGAAGGTGCTGCATGAAGTCCCAGATATTCCCATCACCCTTTAGGGGTGCCCCAGGATCCTGCCCCATGCTCAGCACCACCAGCCCATCCCAGCAGCCTGCTGAGACCACCTGGGGGTGGTTTGGGCTTGGGACAGGGGGGTTTCCATCCACCCAGGGTTCTTCATCCATGGCCTGACCTGGCACCCAGGCCTCCTGGGCACCAGAGCTTTCTGTGCTGTGACTTCTCCCCATTTCTCACTGCTATTGACCAACATTTGGAGCCAAATGAAAGGTGTGTAGCTAACAGCCAGCTCTGAATCCTCTTCAGGGTTGGCTGCACTGAGTGAAATTAAAGTTCCCAACATCCCCATCCCCCTCTCTCCTCACTAATTAGCCCTCCCCAGTGCTTAGAGGTTGACATTTCAAATGAGCTGAGCTAAAATGAGTATTTTTGTAACCAGAGTTTTCAGTGCTGATAATAGGAACACAGAGGGGAAAAAAAGCCCTGGCATAGCCAGCAGCCAGGAGAGGTCCATGGAGGAGGTGGCTGTCCTCACTGCCACCACAAGCTTGAGAAGGGCCATGAAGATCCCTTAAATTGATGTATCAAGGGGATATTTTTTTTCCTACCTCCCTCCTGAAGGTCCCTTTGTAGGAGATTTCTTCCTTCAAGGTGCCAAAGCCAGTAAATTCGGGGCTAAGCCTGCTAATCCACAGCTGACGTTTGTGACTTACTCTTACTCTGAATAAAATGCAGAGCATAAAGACAGGAGTTTCAGCAGTGCTGTGTGACCAAGCTGCCAGGCTCTTAAACCCCCAATTTCCTGGCTTTTGATGGGTTTAAATCAGGATGGGTCTAATAATAACGATAGCTGGTACTTATATGCCACTTTATCTTAAAAGCACTGTACAAACATTAATTAATTATAGACACAGACAGTGGCTGCAAATGTATAGCTGCAGATGCTCACTGCACAGCTTTGAGCCAGGAGGCTCCCAGCATGAGGAGCCCAAATCCCATCTGCTGCAGCCCCTCTGCTGCTGCTCTGGGCTGCTGGCACCTCCTGGGGGGAGCAGCTGCACCCAGGGGACCCCAAAAGGTGAGCAAAGGCACAACCTGTGCCCCGTGTCAGGACATCACCAGGACTGTGGGTGAGTGGGCACTGGGATGTCTTCCTCTCTCTGAGTCCTGGCCCAGCAAAAGGCCCCTGCTTTCTGTTCCTGGAAGGGGTGATAAAGTTTTGGGGTTCAGCTCCTGGTTTGGGACAAGCCATAGGCTGGGTGAGCAAGCCCTGCCTGGATCTTTAGCCTCCTTATGGCTGCCCATGTAATTCTTTGGGAGGATGCTGTGGTCCCTAAAATTTACAGGTGATGCAGACATCTCCTACTTCACCAAATTAAAACAAGCACCCAGGGAAGCTCACTCCCTCCTGGCACCCCAGTCTGCTGCTCCAGAGAGATGCTGCCCAACTGGGATGCAATGGTGTGTGCTGGGAGAGCTCTGTGCCTGGCTGGGAGGGAGGGAAGGAGGCAGCCTCTGTCTTCACAGCCTTTCCCCATCTCTGCCCACATGCTGGACATGCCCAAGATGGCTGTTTCCTTGGAAACTGGTTCTTCCTGCATGTGCTGCAGTCAGCTGGGAAGTTTGCCTTCATCAAACCCCCACGGGGAGGAGAATGAGCTCCAGAGATGCTGTCCTAGGGCCAGCAGCCTGATTGCTGCTGCTGCTGCTCCTTATTTACATCCTTTTACACCCATGGCAATCTCCCTCCTGCCTCTTGCAGAGATCTCTCCTGATTCCTTGCAAACCTTGTCAGCACCTGAGGGCAGAGGAAACTCCTCCAGTTGCAGACACAGCACCCCAGTGCACCCCTCTGCAGAGCCCCAGTGACAAACTGGGCAGGACACGTGTCCCCACTTTGCTTCCCTGCATTCCCTTCCCAGCACCCCCAGCATCAAACAGGATTTGCCAAACAAAACCAGCAACCAAAACCTTGAGTTTCAGCCCAGAAAGGGTGGGCAAATATCACAAAATCTTTTTGCTGATCTTCTGTGCTTCTTTTGACTGCCTCTGCCTCTAAAAGTCTTGTTTGAACTTGAGAATGAGCTTTAACTGGGTTGGTTTTACAGCTGGAAAGCAACGAAGAATGAAAAAATACTCTTTGCTGAACATTTAATTTGAAAAATACTCTGAAACCAACTGAATTAATGATTCAGCGATTGAGGCTGTGGGTTTTGGTTTAATCATCATTTTGGAGCTATCCTGGTGTCTTTTTCCAAGCTGAGGAATATCACAAAATGTTTCAGTTGCTTTGCTGTGGTGTTGATGCCAGAACAGACCCTGTGCAGGTGCAGCTGTTCAGGTACAGGAGTACAGGGGTACAGGGGTACAAGGGAACAGGGGTACAGGGGTACAGGGGTACAAGGGAACAGGGGTGCAGGGATACAGGGGTACAGGGATGCAGGGGTACAGGGATACAGGGGTACAGGGATAGAGGGGTACAGGGGTACAGGGATGCAGGGGTACAGGGGTGCAGGGGTACAGGGATAGAGGGGTACAGGGGTACAGGGATGCAGGGGTACAGGGGTACAAGGGAACAGGGGTACAGGGATGCAGGGGTACAGGGGTACAAGGGAACAGGGGTACAGGGATGCAGGGGTACAGGGGTACAGGGATGCAGGGGTACAGGGATGCAGGGGTACAGGGGTACAAGAGAACAAGGGTACAGGGGTGCAGGGGTACAGGGGTACAGGGATGCAGGGGTACAGGGGTACAAGGGAACAGGGGTACAGGGGTACAGGGGTACAGGGGTGCTGCCATGGCTCTGGCTCCTGGGCTCCAGCTGTGCACATCTGCACGCTGGGGCTGAGCATCTGCAGCAGATGTGAGGCCAGGGGAGGGTTTGCTGGAGCTGTCTCCATGGTGACCCCGGAGGTGGTTGGGATGGGATCCTGCATCTCCAGGCACAAATTCCCTGGGTCCGTGTGGGACCCACTCACCTCCCCTCTGGGTGTGCTTGTCACAAAATTCCACCTCCACACAAGATCCTGGGAAACGTGGGGTTTGTTCTCTCAGGCTTGCTGGGGGGTTGCTGGAGCCTCTGGCTGCCTTGCCAGCATCACCTCAGTCCTCTGGCTGCTCATTTTAAAGAGAATCTGCCCCCCCTTTTGAGCAAATCCGGATGCACTTTATGGAGCTGATGCTCAGCAGATACCTTTGGATTCACTCTAAACCCCAGGGGAGATCAGCCTTTTGCTCTAAAATCCTTGAGCAGCTCAAAGAGAGGGATGGATAAAGGGAAACGTCTGCACAATCTCTTTGCAAATCAAATCCTGAACACCGTGCGTTGCTCTGGAGAGGAGAGGAGGAAAGATAATCCCAGATTTTGGCTCTGAGCTGGCGAGGTAAAGCTGCCCTGCCCTGGGAAATCAGCAGGGGCTTGTCCTGCCATGGAACCCAAGGATCTGGAGTCCTGAGACACCAAAATAAAGCATCCCATGGACTTTTTTCTCAGCCTGGCTCCAGGAGGTTTCGTCTCGTGCCAGGCACACGCAGAGTGGGAGTGTTTTGACATCTTCTCCTAATCCTGGGATTTATGAAGCTCTCAGTGACACACACAGAAGGGATTCAAGGGATTCACAGAAGGCTGCAATGCTGGACAGCCCTGGGGTAGAGCAGGGGACCCACGGGTGGGTGGGTGGGTGGGTGCCATAGCCCCTCACCCCTCAGCACTGAGGCTCTTGCAAAGCCACCACTTCTTGGAGTTGTTTTTGGGGGGGTCTCAGGGTATTGCCCAACACAGAAGCTTCAGAACCATCAGTTCCTCCAGGTCTGGGTTCACCCCATCTCCCTGCTCCCGGGTGCTGTGTGGGAAAGGGAAGAACATCCCAAGGGATGGATCCAGGAGCAGCCCTGGGGTCCAGAGGTGGCACAGGGGTCCTGGGCTCCTACCCGTGCTGCATGGACAGTATTCCACATTTTCTTCATTGCAAACTGACTCCTCAATAGCCTGAAACCCCCCAAATATCTGTACATTTGAATTTCAGGCCCCTTCCTAAGGCTCGGGGATGCTGATGTGCTGTGCTGGAGGCCATTTCATAGGTAGTGAAGACATTTTGGGGGGTTTATGGGTTTGGGCTGAGGACTGGAGGTGCAGGGGTGTTGCTCTTTATCTTCAGGACCTTAAATGCCTCCACAAAGCTGGGGTTTGGGAGCCATCCAGGGAGCTTCACCCAGCAGGTGGCTGGGAGCCAGCCCATGGTGCAGGGAACCAGCCTAATGCACACTCATTATCTCTGCCTTGCTCAGAAAGGATATTGTGATTTTAATAACTTCTTGGATCCATTTTTTCCCTGGTAGCTCTTGTTGCCTTGGATACAGGCTCTGGAGAGGCTCAGCCCTGCTAAAGATGGTAGATCATTTAAATGGAATTGGAGATGAGGTGTGGATTTGCAAACTGCTTCAGCTCCCAGGGAGAGCTGGCTGGGAGCTGGGGGGAGCTGAGCTTCCTCAGGCTGTGCCAGGAAAAGGGTGTTGGTCCTGGGAAGGTGACACCAACACCTCTTTGGCACAAGGTGAGATGCAGTGTCCTCTGTGTCTCTGTCACAGTGCCAGGCTGGAAAACACAGAGCCCCGAGGCTTTGGTGAGGGGCATCACACCAGATCCCAGGGCACTGGGACCAGGAGCAGAGCTGGACCTTGGCACCTTTGGGACAGAGCTCCAAGGGTCTCTGCTCTGCTCCCATCCTCTTCCTCCTTCTCTGTCTTCACTCTGGACTTCCCAGGGTCCCAGCAGAGTGGGTTGGGAATCATCAACCTCTGTGTTCTCCTGGGTTTTTTGGGCCAGGGAGTTACTCCCAGCTCCAGCAGCCCCTCACTCCCTTTCCCAGCCCCCTGGAGCTCATCTCCAGATAACCCCTGTAGCAGATCAGAGGTTGCCCACCCCTAAATATCACCAAAGCTATTAAAGAAAAACCCTCATGCCCAGGGCTTTGGACACCTCATTTGCCTTGCTTTGGTCAAATTTCATGCTGCTGTAGGTTTTGATTTATGCACTTTGAAAGTCTTTGGCTGTGCTGGAGGAAGCAAGCCTGCTCCTGGTGCCTGTTGTAATCAAACAGCTCGAGCTTTTCTGAGATGCCTTTTCTTCTTTTAATGACTCTGGGGTGTCCAGGCCCATCTTGATGGTAAACAAACTAAATGAATTGCTTTTGCTTTCTGATCCTCATCATAAACAGATTTGGGTATGACGGGTGCCTGACAAGTCATTAAGATCATTTGATCACTGTCAGGGTAAATCAGCCTGACTTGAGACAATGCCCTGAGCCTCACTCTGCTGCTGGGCTTACCAAGTAATGACCCCGAGCTCTTGGAAATTATTTCTTAATTGCCTTGTAGTAGCTGGCAGAGATCAGAGCCTGGCTGTGGCAGCAGAGCCCTCAGCAGAACTGCAGAGCCAGACACCCAGCACCCAGGCTGCAGCACAGCTCTGGGACAGCCAGGTTCTCCCTGCCCTGGGAGGATGCTGGTGGTACCAACCCCCAGGGAGGATGCTGGTGGTACCAGCACCCAGGGGGGATGCTGGTGGTACCAACACCGAGGCAGAACCAGGAGAGGAACAGTCCTGGGCTGAGCTGGGAGCTTCAGCAGAGCACTGGGAGATGGAGATGTGGTGCAGTGGTGGACCTGGCAGGGTGGGGTTAATGGCAGGATCAGGTGATTTTAAAGGTCTTTTCTCACCAGAACAGTTCTGTGAAGTCCTGCTGCTCCACCCTGGATGGTTTCCCCAGCTCCTGCCTATGGATGTGATGGATTTGCTCTGCCCATGGGAAGGGCTGGAATGGTCCTCAGGAGCATCAGTCTCAGGGTGCTGGGGAGAGGGCAGCAGGGGCCCAGGAGAGAAAGAAGGAATTGTTTAAGAAGAGCAGAACAAAGAAGGAAAGGAAAATCTTTTTTTTCATTGCTTAGAAAGAACTCTCAGCCTTCATAGAAAGAAGAAAGGAAGAGGAGAGAGGGGGATGTGCCCCACAAAGAGAAGAAAATGTGCAGAGAAACCACAAGGCGTTAAAAAGCTCACACAGGAGACCAAACCCTTTGATATCCCCTCTCATTGGAAATGTTTGAGGCCAGAATAGCACTGCCATGGTTTGTCACACAAAGGGATGAGAAAGTCAGCGGATCCCAGAGCTCCTTTCTGGGTTCTAGGACAAAAAAAACCTTGTGTTAAGTTAAAATAATAAGCAAAAACCCCTTAGTAAAGTGTCTGTGTGCAGGCAGGTGTTTGTTGAGCAGCAAGGTGTGTGCCTGCTGAGGACAGACAAGGGGCAGAGGAGAGATTTAGATTGGACATCAGGAAGAAAATCTTCCCTGTGCTGGTGCTGAGCCCAGGCTGCCCCATCCCTGGCAGTGCTCAAGGAAAGGTTGGATGGGGCTTGGAGTGACCTGGGCTGGGGGGAGGTGGGCTGAAACAAGATGATCTTGATGGTCAATTCCAACCCAAACCAGGCTGGGTGGTTTTCACCTCCATGGGTCAAGCACAGGGCCACAAACCCTCGTGTGGAGGAGACAGTGCCTGTTCCCAGCTCCCAGTGATGCTGAACACAGGCACTGGGATCCCTTCCCAAGGGCTGAACTCCTCCTGCTGAGCCCACGTTTCTTGTAACCAGAGCCAAATTCTGCTCCCAGCTCCTGGGATTTATCTTTATTCCCCATAGAGGCAATGAGGTGTAAAGCCACCCCTGCCACCTTCAGCATCACCTGGGCTTGATTTGTTAGCAAGAGAGTACAATTTTTTTTCTTTTATGCTGAGCAAAATGCACATTTGAATGGGATTAAATCTAAGCCCCTTCAAATGCTTAATTCTGACTGGGATGCAAACAATCCCTGTGGGCTGAGACAGGGGCTCCAGGGAGGAGGGTGAGGGTGGCAGTTGTGTTATGCCTAAAAATATTTTCCATTGCAAAACAAAAGTGAGGAGAGAGGTCTTAAATGATGTGAAAATAACACTGTTTGAATTAATGTGTCAGCCCTGATGGATGCTCGTGCTACCCAGAGTTTTGAAAGGGCTCTGACAGGTAAGATATTACCAGGTGAGATTTACCTACAGCCCATGACTTCTCGTCAGCAAAATCTTAGATGAAAACCAATCCTTCACTCTACTCTGACTTCCAAAGAATATTGAATCAAGATAAAAACCTAGAGGGCCCCATACACAGAGGGATTTTGGCATCTGAGTCCCATTCGTTTCAATGCAAGTTTTGGCATTTGCAGATATTATCTTTAATGCAGTCAAGTACAGGAGGGTCAGACCTTACCCCCAGCTCCCTTGGTGCAGTTTTGCTGGCAGGATGAAGGGCTGGATGTGCTCAGACCTGGCTGCTGCTGCCTGGGGTCCCATTCTGATGGGGAACAGAGCTCCTGGAGCATCCCTGGGGCTGGTGGCTGCAGGGGATGCTCTGTTCTGCTCTGCCAAGGACAGTTTTTCAGCTTTTCTTCCCTCCCATCATCTCAAAGTTGCACATTCATATGTGTGTTTTATTGCCCACTCATCTTCCTCCCAGAGCAGGAGGATGACCCACACAGAGAGGTGTTAACAGCTGGAGGATGCTGGAATTCATAAAATGGGTTGTACAGGGAGGGCTTCCCCAGCCCTGCCGGGCTCCCAGGGGTCAAAGCCTTGGCAGTGCTACAGCTCTAGAAGGGAGAGAAAGAGGAAAACATGTGCACATTGAAGAAAACCTTAGGAGGATGTTGTCAGTGGATGCTTTTTATTGTCAGGGAGGCAAAACACCCTGAGAAAAAACGAGGCTGTGTCCTGTGGAAAGCTCTTCAGAGGCTGAGATGAATTTTTTCCATTTGAACACGGAGCATGTAAAAGAAGCCATTGCTCCCTCCCCAGCAAGATAAGCAAGGTTTTCATTTGAAACTTGCAGTATCTACACCCAGGCAGCTGTGAGGAGCAGCTCAGGGTCCCTCTGAGCACGGGCAGGGGGTGGGAGGATGCTCTGACCCCCCCAGCACCTTCTCCTCTCTCGGTTCCCCCCCACCTCCAGCTACAAAAAAACCTGAATCACAGAAGCTGTGGGGAAGAGCACCCTGTGCCCTGCCTTCTTTTGAGACCAGAAGGAATTTCAGAGCACCTCCCACTCTGCTTGCACCCAAGAGCTGGGGGGGGGCTTGGGGGTCACCATCCCCATCCCTCTGCATCCCCCCCTCCACCTCCCACCTCCCAGAGAGGTTCCCACAGAAATCAATAGCAGGAGATTTCTTCACAGAGTGTGTGGCACTGAGGTTAAAACTCAGCTGTACTTTCATATTTTTCTCTTTTTTTCTTTTTTTTTTTTTTTTCCCCACAGCTTTTTTTTTTTTTTAAGGAGGTCTTTGATCATTTGTGTTTAAGAATTTGGCTTTCCTATTGTCTGGAGTTTGCTGCCCTGTAGCCTTAGAGCACTTCCTGAGCTTCCCTTTTCCAGAGGAAAGAGACAGAGCTGTTGCTGGAAGATTCATTGCTCCTCAAAACCATAGGCTCTGTATCCAGGAAGGAACCTGGAAACTCAGCTTTTCCTATGAACTGCAGCATTATTCCCAAGGATTTGGCTTCTGCAGGCAGCTCCCCTCCCTGAATCTGGGCCATGTTTAAAGCTCCCAGCTTCTCCAGACAAACATTCCTTGGCTGCTGTCTAAGGAAACTGGGCCTTGATTACTGATTAGACCAAACTACTTGCTGAAGTATTGAACAAACACGAAAAAAAAAATATTTCAGGGAACTGTAAGCCACAAAGCAAACCAGTAATAATGTATTATTAATATGTTAAAGTCAGCATTAATAGTAATGCAGAGTTTTGCAGCTGTTTCAGGGGTAATGCTACAGTTTCATGTATTAATAAGTGTAGTAATATTAATGCCTCTTTCTGCAATAAATAACATTTAGCATTGCTTCTCAGGGCTAGTTTGAAACTTCTGCTCATTGTACTTTTGGCCAAACCACCATCCAGTAACAGGAACAGAGCTCTTGGAGCAGCATTCCAGTGCCCACGGGACTCAGGAACTTGGGAATTTCTGCTGCTGGATCTTCTGGGTCATTCCCACTCAACTTCCACTTCATTTTTACAGGTCTGAGTTCTTTATTCCACATCTCTCTGCAGGGAGCTGGCTGCCAGCAGAGTCTGGAGCAGAGGATGCAGAGAGGCTGCTGTGTCCTATTAACAACTCCCTGCTCTCTGCTGGGCTCTGGGTGGGTTTCAGGCCAGTCAGGATGAAAAGGTTGTGATTAAATCAGCAACTTCCTCTGGCTCCAAGCTCTAATAACAAGGAAATGAGGCCTCCCAGACCCCTGCCAGGGGGCAAGTTCTCTTGCAGGCTTGGTGGGCAGGAGGATGCTGCCCTGGGAGGAGATGGTGTTGGGAAGAGAGAAGGATTGGGCTGCTCCAGGTGAGTGGTGAGAGGAGCTCTGGGGGAGGTTTGCTGTGGCAATCCTGTGCTGCTTCTCTGGCCAGAAATGGTGCTGGAGTTCTCTGGGGTGATACAGGGTGGCCAGAGCTGGGCCCTCGTGTCTTTTTTCATGAGTGGCTTTGTTTTCCCTCAGAAAGGGGGAGTGTTGCAGGTGCCCAGTGAGAGCTCAGAAGGATGCAGGGTGGAAAGGGAGGATTTTACTGAGCAGCAGCACCTCACTGCTGTCCTGGCTCTTGGTCCTTGCTGGGTGGAAGGCTCTGTCTGTGATGCTCTTGGGTTTCATGATGCTCTTGGCTTAGAATTAAGCTTTGTGGCTTGGCTGGTGACTTGAATCCCCTCCTGCCCTATGCAAAGCTCTCAGATCCTCACTGCTGGGAACTGGCCTTCAGAAAGCTTGTAGCTCATTTGTGGTGTTACAGCAGGGGCAGGTCAGCTTAGACCCGTTTGCTTTGTTGTTTGTTTGCTTTTTTTTTTTTTTTTTTTTTTTTTTTTTTTTTTTTTTTTTTTATGAAGAGCTTGTGAGCCTGCAGGCTCCTTGTTGCTGTTTTTCTTTCTTAATTGGCTTCAAGTGTGTGTGTGTGGGGATGTACATGTGCCTGCCTCCCTCATCAGCAGCACCCCTGGTATTCAGCAGAGTAATTAGAACGTCTAAATCTTCCCCACATGTCATCCAGACTTTGCAGCATTCACCGTGATCGCTGGCACCAACCTGCAGACCTGCAGCATCCCCCCCTGGCTCCTGAGGAGCAGAATTAAGCTCCTTGTGCTCAGTGCCAGGGGGAGCTCCTGCCCATTCCCAGCCTGAGCCTCTTGGGGTTTTGTTGCACAGGACTGGAACCAGGAACCAGGAGAGCTCCTGGATTGCTGAGCGAAAGCTCTGGCTTGGGTGATGCCTCTCCAGATGGATCCTCCTCCTCCTTCCCCGATTCCTCCCTGGACTCAGTGGGTTTGAGATGTTTGGGGTGCAGAGGGGACCTGGCCTGGGGGGTGCAGAGCTTGAGCCTCCCTGAGGGCACTTGTGATTTGTGTGTGTGTATAAATACATCTGTTCACTATAATATCTATATAGAAATTAAAGCCTGGAGACTGGGGGTGCCCACAGGTCTGCATTATTTTATTTCTGCAGTCTGAGGTTTGGCTTTGCTGCCTTTGTGTGAATGACCTGGGGGGGGAGGGTGCTGGGGCAGGTAACAAAGTCAGGGCTAAGGAGAGGGGTTTGATCATTATTAGTTTCTTGTTAGATGAGGGAGGACATTTAACCACTCACCCATCTCCTTACAGCACAGGTTAAATGGTGTGAAGAAATACACAATTTTTCTTCCTCGAGTTTTCTTTTCCTCCTCTTCCCAACCCAAATGGCCCATGGAGAGCAGCAACACAGCTCCAGTGCTGCCCAGGTGCCTCTGACATTCCTCTTGCTTTCCTTGAGGATGCTGGGCCTCTCACACCATTCCCAATTAAAAAGAAAATAATAATTGAAAAACCAACCAAACAAAACCAGGACTGAACTTTGATTTCAGTTGTTAAGGAGATCTCAGCATCATGGCTGAAATTCTTCTCTCTGCTTTCAGGTGCAATATTGATTGCTGTTTTAATTTAAATCTTGGACCAAATCCTTCATTTTTCTTCTGAGCTCTCTGCTTTGCTCCTGGTGAGAAGCAGTTGCTGGCTGCAGCCCCGGGGGGGGATGGAGAGCCCTGAAAAACTCTTAATTGCAGGGAAACTGCTTCAACATTCAACCAAGAGGAGGCAAGGCTGGCATTTTTTGTAAGGAAGTCGAGTGCTCTGGTGTCTCTCTGCTCTCATTATATACTTTCCAATTGCTCTTATATATGCTTCAAAGGTTAATATATGTTTGTGATGAGTGCACTTTGTATAAATGTTAATTAGCTCGGGTGCAGTTCAAGGGATCCTTCCCTTGGTAATAAATGCTCTTTCTGTACTTTTAGCCACCATTTTTCTTTGTCCTTGCATCCAGGAGGTGACTCTGGAGAAAAGTCCTGTGGGGGTGAGGGGGCTGGGAAGATGTCCTGTGGGTGCAGGGTCTGCAGCATCTCCAAGAGGACCAGCACTGGGTGACCTGGGGACCTGGCATGGCAAGGGAGCCTTTTCCCAGGGCTTCTTTGCTGTAGTGTTGCAGGAGAGATGAAAATCTGGCCCCAGAAAGCTTGCAGACCTGAGGTTCTTCCTTCTCTAAGCCACACAGTGCCCCAAATCTCTCTGGCTCCAACTCCTCTGCATCCCAAATGGGGATGGGATGGAGAAGCCGGAGCCCCAGGCCTCATCTCTGCTTTTCAGAGAATTACTCAGTGAATGCCCTTCCATTTGCAATGTGAGGGATAAGGTGGGATTTCAATCAGTGGGAAGGGAGAGGCAATATCCCAGCTCACATTAGCTGGTGGTAATTGCTTTGAGAGCAGAGGTTTAGTCTCAGGATTCCACAGGGAGCCCTCCCTCTCCCAGGATGTCCCTCCTCACCCCAGTTCTGGTCCTTTCCCCCAGTCCCACACCTGAAGTTTCCTTAAAGAATCTTTAAATGCAGAGCCTGGGCCATGGCTGGAGGTGCCAAGGGGGCTCTGAGGGACATTTCCAGGCATCCCTGAGGGAATTGCAGCCTGGGATGGGCAGAGAGGTACCCAGAGCTGTGTCTCTGTGGCTCCCTCTCTCCTCCACCACCCTGTCTCTGGAACACAAAGGTCAATTGAATTCAACACAGTGTAAAAAATGAAGTTCTCTGATTGATTGAAGGTTCCTCTTTAGCACTTCAAATAAATGTGTTGGGTTTACGTGATGGAATGCTTTAAAGGTCCATTATAAAATACCCTTTAATCCGAGAAGTGATTTCTTTATATCATTTTTCTTTTCCTTAATTTTTGTGGAACATAATTATCCTTTTCCCCACTCACCACTTTTTTTTTTTTTTTTTTTTAAATCGATCTTTTTTTTATTTTATTTTATTTTTTTACTTCTCCCTCCCCAGTGGAAAGCAAGGAGCATTATTTAAAGGGAGACAGAGATGAAATACAGCAGTGTGACAGGTACAATGGGTGGAAGATGAGATGGATCCATCCATCTGGGGCTTTCAGTGCCTCCCATTACTCACTTGGTTTCAGCCTCCTCTTTTCAGGGTGAGCAAAGCTGGAGGGCAGTGGGGTGCTCAGGATCCTGCAGAGGATGGGAGGTTCAACACCTTCCCCACACTTGTAGTGGGAAAGGGGGGGTCCTTGGGGCTTTTAGCCCCCCGATCCTGGTGGTCACCCCCCCTTTTCCAGGTGCCAGCTCCTCTGTGTCCTGCTCAAGGGCAACGGGACAATTCCTCAGGGCGTGGTTGTGGCACCCAGCTCAAGGCTGAGTAATAATCCTCACAATTAATTCCTCTGCCTTGATTTGCTTTCAGGAAAAACTCTGAGTGTGCTGGAAGGGGACTTGCTGCCCATTTGCACGGTGCTGCTGGGAAGGGAAAATGGGGACAAAAGGGAGAATGATCCCATTTGAGGCTGGGTGGCTTCACAGCTCCCTGTGCTGGGGGAGGCTGCAGCAGGCAACAGAACTGATGACAAAGTCACCATAATGGATGTGACTGCATCCAGCTCCCTCCAGACCAAATGGGAAGGAATTTCCAGACACTTGAGGACTGGCCCAACGTGACCCCAGGAGTCAGCAGGAGCTGCAGGGGCTGTGCCAGAGCAGGTGGTGGTGACATTGTCCCCATCCTGGAGCATCCTCACTGCTGGCTCTGGGGTGGCACCAGGACGTGGCAGGGAGGTGCCAGGCAGCCCCTGAGGCTGAGCAGAGGGTGTGGGTCCTGTCCCTGAGCTGGGATGTGATGTGTCAGGGCAGGGATGCAGCAGCATCTCTCCTGCTTCACTAAGCACAGCCCTGGCTTTGGCAGAGCTTTGCAGCCTCTTCTGTTTTGATGTGGCCACAGAGTAAGGGGAGAAGGGACCCTGAAATTCATTGCCCTTGCCCCGGAATGGGATCAGGCTGCAGTGACAGGCTCTGCCTCCTCCCTGGGTGCTGTGGCCTGGTGTGGTGCTTTGCTCAGTGTTGGAACACTTTGTGCTCTTTCTGAAGTCACTTTTCCCTCCTTGCTGTGTCCTCCCCCTCTCCTGGGGTGGGGCTGAGCTTTCCCCCAGGGCAGCTTCTGCACCCCTCCTGCTCCCCAGCAGAGCTGATGTGCCAGAGCTGTGGGCTCAGTGCTCAGCAGAGCTGAGGGAACTCAACAAGACAATGTGCTTAATTCTCATATTAAGAAAAGAAACCCCACCCTGGTGTGTGTTGGTGCCCTGGGAGCTGGTGACCACAGACCTCAGTGTCTGAGGAGGTGCCAGTTCCCATGCAGTGTGAGTAATGCTCCCTGTCAGCTCTCATAAAACCTGGAATCTATCACCAGCCTTTTCCTCCAAAGGTTTTGTTACCAAGGAAAGTAATTACAATTTGTCCTTAATTCCCCAAGTGTGCCTAGAAAACTGGCTGGGAGGAGGCTGGGGAGGTGGGGTCTGCTCCAGGGCAGGGCCACACCTGATTGTCACCTCCCAGGGTCCTGAGCATCCCCCTTGGTGTCTGTTTAGCTGCAGGGAGGGTGACAGTGGGGATGTGGCTGCCCTTGAAGAGGCTGCAGTGGCCCTTCAGCAGCTCCCAGCCATGGGAAGGTCCCCATGAACATCTCCCCAGAGTCCCTGTCCTGGGGGACCCTTGGTCCTCTCAGCTGGGGGATTCTGCAGAGTTTGTTTTTCACTCCCCCAGTTGCTCAGAAGAAGAGGAATAACCTTCCTTCTGGGCCCAATGCAATGAGACATCTGACAGGGAAGATGAATTGAGGGCTGCATCTGAAGCACCAGAAACATAATCCATCCTAAATAGGCTTCATTAGTGGAAACAATTAAAGTTACCATTGTGGAGTGGATACGTTTTTTATTAGCTTTGCCCTTGTCTCCAACTCAGACTCACCTCGCAATAATGAGCTGTGTCACTTCTGATCTATTCCTCATAATAGTTCCTTTCTCCTCTAAATCTGGGCAAAATATGATTTATAAGCAGGGCCATTGTCTTGGTACTGGGTGCCCAGAGATGTTAACTGGAGTTCACAGCCTCTGTGGGTGGCAAAGCCCTTATGGGGCTGGGGTTTGGGGTGATGTCCATGGGCTCAGGTGTTAGCAGGACAGAAATGAGCTGGGCTGGGACCCTTCCCATGGGAAAGCTCCTCTCCAAAATCATCCTGGTGGAACAAAGGGAGTGAAGCTGTATGAGGATTAAGCCTGGTGCTCTCCTGCTGCCTGAGCCTTCCTTTCACTGAGGGATTCACAGCTTGCTGAAATAAATCTCTTAATTTCCAATTTTTATTTTGGAAGCTGATGGGGAGGGGAAGGGGGGACAGGACAGGACAGGACAGGACAGGACAGGACAGGACAGGACAGGACAACCTTGAGCCCCAAACCCCTGGTGTGGGAGGTGCCCAGGTCCCACTCCCCTCGTGGGGAGATGGAGCAGATGCTGCAGAGCCCAGGGAAGGTTTTCCCAGAGTTTCCCCATCCTTCAGAGATTTTTTTCTCACCTCTGCCTCACTTTTCTTGCTTCATCTCTCCTGAGCTTTCTTGTGCCCATGGCACACGTGTGTCCCCTCAGTCTCCCACGAGCTGCTGAGCCACCACCAGCTAAGGAGGGAGGTGCAGAGGTGGTGAGAGCCCTCCTGGCAGAGGTGTCCCCTCCTCACAGAGCTGGCTGTCACCTCATTAGATCAGTGGTGATTAAGAGCGGAAACTGGCAGCTAATCCTCTGCAAGGTATTTTGGTGATTAAAGTGAGAGTGCCTGGTACAGTGCTGTAGCCCATTAACTCTGCCTCTGGGTGGGTGGATAAAGCAGGAGGCAGCAGTGATGTGTTGCCTCCTCTCCAGGGCACCTCTCAGCTGGGGCATCTTTGAGGTTAAATAATTCTTTGGGGCTGTTTGCTGTGAATCCTCCGTTTATGGAAGCAGAGGCAGGGAAGGTCCTCACTTGGTGTTCCTGTCCCTTTCCCTGGCACTGGGATGCAGCAGGCAGAGCCTCACTTGCCTGGGGTTAGCACATCCTGGCCCTGCCTGGGTTTGTCTCCAGCTCCTTTGCCCTGAGAAAAAAAACATTCAGCAGAAAAACAAAACAAAAAAGAGCAATAAAGAATGTTTCCATCAGCCCAAGTTAGACTGTGATGCTTTGGGACCTTTCGAGATAATTAAAAGCAATGTGATGGCTCTTTGCTGGTGAGAATTTATTCTGTCACTTAGAGTGCCAGGCAGTGCCTCCCCCTGCAGAGCTGCCCGGGCAGTCAGGGCTCATTCCTGTCCCTGTCACCACCCGTCCCCTCACCCCTCCCTGGGTGCTGGCTGTCCCTGGGCAGTGACACGCTGTGCCCCTGTCATTGTGGAGGAATTCACATCTGTCCCAAGGAAAAGCTTCCTGGCAGCACGGGCAGCATCGCTGCCAGCAGGCGGTTGCCATGGCGACGTGGCCGGGGAAGGGCCTGCTCAGATGATGATTGTTATTTATTATTTTAATTTCCCCCTGCTCCCTGCTGCTGGGCACTGCTCCCTGCAGGTGGGCAGGGGTCTCAGGGCAGGGGGGGCCATGTCCATCCCAGCACCCTCCTGAGGTCCAGCCTGTCCCCGGGATGCTGCGGGGGGTACGGCTGATAAAGAACTTTTGTCACCAAGTGTCCCCAGCCTGCTGCTCACCCCAGGTGCCCACAGCTGCTTGTGCACATTTCTCCTCCTGTTGCTCTTTTGGTGGTGCTGGAGCAGCCCGGAGGTGCAGGCAGAGGGATGAGAGCTGTGGCAGTGCCTGGCATTGCCTCCCGGTTGCCAGGGGAGCAGGAATTGTGCTTGGCTGGAAATGAGTGGGAAGAGCTGGGGAGCCTGGTGACAGCACCAGGTCACAAGGATGTCACTGCAGACCTGGGAATTGAGATTTCAGCTCCTCCAGCAGTTCCTCTCCTTGTTCTCCCTGTGAGGGGAAGGGTCCAGCTCCCCCCAGCCCCCCCTCCATATCCATCTCCCTAAGGGAAGCACTTTTATACTGGAGATCTGAGGGAGGAATAAATTCCCACCAGCAGCAGAAAGCAGAAGCCAACAGGCTTTTCCACAAAGAAAGAACAGATCTGCTGACCAAGGCGTTTCCAGGCCATCAAAACAAGACTAACAAAGTCTTCCAAAGTATTTCCTGCAAAGACCAGAGCTCTTCCAGGGATCCTTTGCTCTGTGGGCAGCCCAGCTGGGAGCACCCATCCCTGGGACACTCATGTCACCCATGTGGAGCAGCCCCAGGTATGGGTGAACCTTTTGGGCTGAGCTCTCTTTCTCATGTCCCCTTTTGAAAAACTGTGTTTATTTGTCTTTGCTATCCATTGATTTTCCAGTTAAAACCACTGTCTGCCAGCCCTTGATTCCCACCCTGCAGGGAAATAAGCTCTGCAAAAGGAATGGATTACACCCCCCACACCCCCGATGCTTCACAGAGCAAAATTCACCAAAGATTGATGTGCTCCAATCCCCAAAGGGGCACAGAAGAAATGATTTGTTCAATTAATTATAAATGTTTTAATTTAAATGGATAATGTAGAAGATAGGCAGATATAAACCAGCAAACCAGGGAAGTGTTTTATGGGTCCTTAAAGATCACTAAATGCTTGTTCTGATTCTGCTAAGATCACTAAAATAATTTTTCCTCTTGGACTCAGGGTAGGGAGCAGTGGGAGGTGAGGGGGGGAGATTTTCTGGCATATGTTTTATACCTCCATGCAAGTTGGGATAAAAGTTTAGCAGTGCTTTTTTTGTTGTTTTTTTTTTTTTTTTTTTTTAAGCTGGAATTTGCCTTTGAACAAAGGAAATGTTGCCCGTGCTACCAAGAGGTGAAGAGGCAGAATGTTGAAGCAGCAATCATGTGGGTCACAGTGATTTCTTGCAGCAGGATTAATGCCACACTGATCCCATCCCTGATGTCTCCCTTGATCCCTCAGCCAGCTCCCAGGGCACTGGGATGCTCTTTGTTACTGACAGCTCCCAAATTGTCTGCAGCTCCCTGGCAGCAAAGCCCTCGGGATCCTGAGCTGATGAACACAGGAGGAATTCCCAGCCTGCTCTTTCTCCTGTCAGAAAACTGGACTTGAGCAAATTCTGAGATTTATGGGTGAAAGAAATTGTGTGATTCCTAAAGGGAGGTTTCCTGAGTGAATGAGAAGGAGCCTGGGTGTCCCTGGGGCTGGGACACCCTTCCCAAAGCTGCCACCAGGATTTTCCTGCCAGTTCCTACTCCCACCCCTTCTTCTTCCAGCTTCTCCCAGTTCAAGCTCTCTATTGCTGCTCTATTCCCCATCTTTGTCCTCCCAATATGCTGCTTCTTGTACCTCCATTGCAGTGGAGATGATTAAAATGGAAATATTTGTGACAGTGGGGAAGTTGGTCTCTGAAAATAGTGTTCCCTTGGACCTCAGTGTCCTGTGCATGGGGGCAGATCTTAGGTTTATGTGTATGGGTGTGTGCTCACTCATATAAGTAAATAAATATCTGGAGCTTATCCCTGAAAAGCACCTGAAACCCCATCAGTAGGAAACAAAGTAATTTCTCCCTCACAGTTATTGTTGGGAGCAATATTTGTTTTGGAGCTGGGACACCAGCAGAGCCATTTGGGGAGGTCACTGGGGACTTTTGTTGGATGCTACATGAAGTTGACAACTCTGATCCAAAAAACCATTCTCCTGGGCAGCCTGTTTGTTACCAGCTGTGCTGAGCTCAAAGCCAATCCCTGCACAACAATTTGGATTTTCTGACTGTAGAGTTTTTTTGGTTTTTTTTTTTTTTTAATTTTTCTTAACTTTTCCCCAAGAGGGCCATAGCAGGCCTGCAGCATTCCCAGGGTCAGGGTCAGGAGCAGGAGCGTGTGGCTGCTGCCAGCAGGGATGAGCTCTAACCTGCCTTGTTAGAAAGCAGAAAGTCTCTCACAAATGGATTTCCAATTTCCCAGCCGCCTGCTTAGCCGAGACAGATTTCTTGCTTTATAATTACTTTCTAGGTACTTACAGGAGCTGGTATCCAGGCAACTTGATGCCTCTTAAGTCCTCTTGCAAATCTGTTGGTTTTTTTTTTTTTCTGTTGATTTTTAGGTGTTGGAGAAACATCAGCCAAGCTCTTCAGGTACAGACCACTTGCTCCATGGATGTTTCTCTTCCCTGGAGTCTCTTGGGTTGCTGCAAACCCGTGGCAGCATTTTGGGTCTCCAAAAGTCCACGAGGGGTCCCAGCACCTCCCTCTGAAGCTCAGCATGGCAGCTCTGATTAGACCCTGGGCAGAGCCATCTCCTGGTGAGGCCACTTGTCCCCCCAGCACCCCCGGGGGCTTCACTCCATCCCTGCTGCATGGGCTCTTGGGGCAGATGCTGAAGACCTCTTGATTTTGGGTTTTTTTTAGCTGTCTGGGCCAGGTTGTCGATGTCTTTATTCAAGCTGAGGCTCAGTTCATGCCTCTCTGTAGCCCAACCATCCCGGGGCTGTGACCCCCCGCAGGCAAAGGGCAGAGTGGGGACAGAGCTCTGACCTTCTCCTTCCCTTTATTTACATTTTTTTCCGTGGACAACTGAAGGAGGGAGGGAAGGAGGGACAGCACTCGCTGCTGTTACTGGAACAGTCTCTCCATCACCAAGCAAAGGGCAGGGGCAAAGCCAGTGCCCCCCGTGACGCCTGCTCGGAGGCTTTGACCTCTGTTGGGTGAAGCATAATTAAATTAACTTTTCCTTGACTGTTCAAACGCTGGGATCAGTTGGAAATCTGCATGCAGGTTGCAGCACAGTGCTGCCTTCCCCCTCTCCCTGCAGGCTGGGTATCCATCAGCACCGAGCACTTGGGCTCCCAGCTAGCGCTGTGGTCATGGTGGCAACAATTAGGCCATCAATCAATAAACTAATTCTCCCATTTACAGTCATTAGGGACTTTAGAGCTAAGCATCTGCTTTTGCTAATGAGTTTAAAAGTTGGCTAAATATGGTAGCCCTGCCCTCCTGGAGAAGGAAGCAGCAGGAGTTTGATGTGCAGTTGGGCTCTGGTGAACATGACATCAATTTTAATTAGCAAGTGGCCACAGTTTCCCAACTAAACCAAAATAAAAAGGGCAAAGGAGAGGTCCTTGGGGCAGGGGCCCTGCCGCAGGATGCTCAGGGCTTGTTTTGGGAGCCCAGCATCCCAGCCCCTTGGGGACCCTCCTGGCACCCATGGTCTGTGCCCCACTGTCAGCTTGATGCCAGGTGCCACCTGGTCCTGGCAACAGCCACGGGCCCCATCCTGGCCCATGGATGTGTTTGCAGTCTGAGCAGAGATATCTTTATTTGCCTAAATCAATATTCTTTTTTTTTTTTCTTTTTCCCAGGCAGGCTAACAGAACCTGCAATGGAAGGGCAGCTATCATTTGAGGAAGGCAGCCATGCAAAACAAATGGATATTTAAGGAAGTGCCACATGTTCTGAGCAGCAAGCCTGGCAGGGTGCTGGGTTCCAGTTATGCATCTCCTCCCAATGGTGAGAATTGCTCCATGTCCCCAAACCCCTGCCCAGGGTCCCACTGCAGAGCCTTCACCTTGGGCTTCTTCTCTTGAGGAGGTTCCTGGGGCTTTCCAGACAGGGACCCCCAAACAGCATCCTTGCAAAGGTGAGAGGGAGGCTGGAACAGGGAGGAAAAAAAAGTTTCTTTCTCTGAACTAAGAGCCTGGAGCAGGGGAGAGTTTGGCAGCAGTTTGTGTGGAGGGAGATGACCCAGAGGCTGCCTGGGGAGACGCAGTGAATGCTGCCCCGAGGCTCTTCCTGCAGCAGGACGTGCACGGAGGTGCCTGTTCCAACCAGGATGCTCGCCAGGGGCTGGGCTGCAGGGGGGCTGCGGGGTTAATCCCGAATCCTGGTGGGGGGAGCCCCAGAATCGGGAGTAGTTGGAGCTGGGGAGCCCTGCTGTGAGCTGGAGGATGCTGGGCAGAGCTGCTGCAAGCTTCCACAGCCAAGGCTCTTGATGTTCTTTTTAATACATATATTAAAAGGGTGATAATAAGCAAATCCGTCAGTTATGCAAATGAGTGGCAATTGCATCTTGAAGAGCATCCCACAGTTTAATTACATCATAATTGCAATGTAACACTTTAATTATCATATGCATCACCAAATCATGAGCACTGTTTCTAATCTCTTCACTAATATTTCAAACCCAACAGCTCACACGGGGCTCTGCAGCCAGCACTGTGTCCCCTGAGCTGGGGAGGAACCTGGGGAGGGGGCTGCTGCCTTAAAAGGGTGGGGGTTTGTAAATGGTTGGTTTGGTAGAAGCAGTTTGCTGAAAACACCGACTTAAGAAAAATAACAGAGGGGTTTAACAGCATCCTAAAATTCCCAGCTGGGCCCTGGGAGCAGGGTGCTCTCTCTGGGAGGTGTGAGATGCAGTGACAGCTCAGGGAGTGGGACAAGGCTCCTGCCCAGCCCCTGATGTCACCGGGGCTTTTGCTGCAGGGTGCAGATCCCTGGTTTGCTTTGCCACGGGCTGGCAGTGATTTAACATCATCCCGTGCTAATCCATATAAATTTTCCTAATCGTGGATTTAATCTTTTAAGCGTTTGGTAATTAAATTCCCCACCAGTCAGAGGCACCCCCGGTGTCACCCGGGAGGTTGGCAGCCCCATGGGCAGCACGGAGAGCCCTGGGGCTGGGACACTCAGCCACTTCCTTCCTCCACTCTTTCCTTGTTATCTTTTCCCTTTCTCTTTTTCCTGACCCCTTGGAGTTCCTGGGAGAGGATGAGTTTGTAGAAAGTCAAAGATGGGGATCACAGCAGCAGAGGAGGGGATGTTTCATCTTGAGCGCCTCTAACCTGTCCCCAAGACCTCCCCCCATCCCTCCGGAGCTCTGTGTGTCCAGCAGCAGGCGCTGGAGGAGCCCCAGGAGGGCAGAACGTTTGCTGCTGTGTTTGGAGATGTCAGGAGAAAGAAGAGGAGAAGATAAAGCCCCAGCAGGAGCTCCAGGACAGGGCTGGAGCACTCCTTGTACTGAGAGACCCTTGGAGAGCAGGAGAAGAGCTGGATGAGAGAGCTCCTGAGCTCCCTGTACCACTTGATTTATTTTATTATTTTTTGTTGTTCTCTGTCACTCCACTGCCCTTGTCCTGGCTCACTGAGCTGGATGGTGTGGGGGGACCCTTTGATGGGCCTTAATGGAGGGAAATTCTGTGACATGAGGAGCACATTAATGGATTAAACTTTGTAGAGGGAAGGAGAAACCAGAGATGGACTGCTAGGTGGAGAGATGACTGGCTTTGGGGACATGACAATTACGGTATTTAATATTTCTTGAACATTAAGAGCCAAATAGGAGCATATATTTAATTCATTAAAACAGTGTGAAGTAGCTCCCTCCATCCCAATGCAGTTAATCGGTGCTCTATGGAGAAGTATCAGGAAATAAGTGTCTCCTAATGAAAGGGTCCCTGTAAGGTCAGCCTGCCACTTGTTAGCTAATCCCAGACTTATTTGTTTTGCAAATTACTCTCCCGATTTGAACTGCTGTGCAGTCATCTCCATGGCAGGGAAGCAGGAGAGAGTTCACGGGGCTCTTTCTGGAGCCCTCAATCTGTCACTGGGAGGAGGATAAAAATAGTCTGGGAAGGAGATGGAGCCGGAGCAGGAGCAGGAACAGGAGCAGGAATAGGAGCAGGAGCTGGAGCAGGAACAGGAACAGGAGCAGGAATAGGAGCAGGAGCAGGAATAGGAGCAGGAGCAGGAATAGGAGCAGGAGCAGGAATAGTCTTCTCTGCTTCTTCCAGCCACACCAGCTCCAGCTTCTGCATCTGGGAACATCGGGAGCAAGGGGTGGGCTGAGGGACATCATGGGCAGTGGCACTGTCACCACCCAGGGGGACAGGGAGCATGTGTGACACTGGGAACACCCTGCCTGGCCAGCACCAGCTCTCCTGCCCTGCCCTTCCCAGGGGTGTGTGGTCCATGGGCGTCCTGCTGCCCATGTCCTCTGCCCATGCCATTGGTGCCATTGGTGCCACCAGTGACAGGGGGGCTGTGCCCAGAAGGACATCACCAGGGGTGGCAGCTGACATGTGGCTCTATGGGAGCAGAGATTGTCTGGGGCAGGGCCCCAGGGATGTGGGAATGCAGGGATGGGGGGATGCAGAGCACAACCCCCCCCAGGACAGCAGCTTTGGAGAGAATGTGAGCTGCTGAGGGTGGGAGAAAAAGTCTTTATTTCCAGGTATCACAGGGAAAAACTTGGCTTTATTTTAATTTCACTCTGAAGTCATGAAGTCTACAGTGCACAGAAAGCATTACGCTGAGACAGATTTCTTTCCACTGCCTTCCCCCCGTGCCCCCCCTCAAAAAAAAAATGTCATGGCAGTGGAGGAATTGCAGTAACTGTATTTGTGGGCAAAAGAGAGGAGAAAGTAGATTAATTTTAAAAGGTTATATTGATTGCAGTCAGGCATGAGCCTGCAGCCAGGAGCCATAGGAAATTCCCCATCCCAGCCTGTGTGGTGAGGGATGGGGAGCCAGCTGCTCTCCTCTCCACGGGGCTGGGGTTTTTTTGTTTGATTTTGGGATCTTTGAGCACCACCAGGTCAGTTTGGTGTCTTGTTGGTTGCTCCTCAAATGTTCTCAGCCCCTGGGATAGTTCTACTGATTTGGCTTTACAGATGGACCCAGTTGCCTCTTCAAGCACTTGCTGAGCTCACTGTCCCCAGCCTGGGCACCAGCTTTGTCATGGGGGCTGCACCAACAGGGGCTCCTCAGGAGCCTTTTTTTTCCTTGCAACCGAGGCAGCTCTGCTTTGTACTCATGGATGGTCCCAGTAGCATCTTCCATCTTCTTCCAGGGCAGCAGGGCACAAGCCCCAATGTAACTCATGGGATCTTGGTTTTGTCACCAGGGATGGAGCTTGGGGTAAAGTTTTCCATGGCTCTCCATGAGTCCAGAGTGTCAGGAGAACACCAGGGGCCTTTTATATCCCTGTGACCAAGCCCAGAACCCCTTTCCTCCTCTTCCCTAGGGCACAACCTCTGCTTGGCACCCACCACAGGGCAGGAGCTGCCCCTCCTCTCTCCTCCAGCATCCCCCACATCCATCGCGCTCCGGGGCTGTCCCTGCCCGGAATGCCGCAGCACGGAGCCGTGCGCGCATCCCCACATCAAGGACTCGTCCTCACCAGGAGACCCCGGAATTTCCAAGCCCCCCTCCCCGCAGGGTCGTGGCTCACAGCAGTCCCGACCCTCGCCGGGGCTCCGGGCTTTGATTGCAGGAGGAGGAACCGCTCAGCCTGGATCAGGAGGGAGAAGAACAGCGAGCGGCAGGAGGGGTGCGGATCAAAGGCTCCCTCTGGTTCCTCCCCTGCCCGGGGCCATCTGTCCCTTCTTTGTCCCAGCCGTGCCAGGCTGGGGCTCTGGGCTCTCCCACAATGGAGGAAGATGCTTTTGATCCCAGTCGTCTTCCTTGGAGGGGCAGAAAGAATGGTTTTGCTCTGAGGAAGGAATTTCTCAGGTTCGAGCTTTCCCCAGCTTGGTAAGAGGGCACCAAATGCTCCCGGGGAGGGCAGCTCAGCCCATGGTGCCATCTGCCCTCCTGGAAGATGCTGGCTGGGCTCTGGGCCAAGTTCAAACCCAAACCCAACACTCCTGAGCCTCCCACAGCACCCGGCTGTCAGGACAGTGGACACTGCCCGGCCCTTTCTGACACAGCCCTTGGCTTTTGGTGGCTTCTGCTTGGTCTTTTAACACCTCCAGGGATGGTGACTCCACCACCTCCCTGAGCAGCCCATTCCAGTGCCTGACAACGCCTGCTAATGCCTCCTTTGAGCTACTCTGGTCTTTGGGAGCTCAGCAAGAGGGATGGGAGGCCCCTCTTTCATCTCCATTCCCCATAGCCAACATTGCTGTGGAGGAAATCATCATCTCAGCCTGCTGGGCAGTTGGTTCATTCACTTGTTCCTATAGCTTAGGGATGAGGTAACATAGAAGGAACCACGCTGTGGTTCCAGCCTGGAAGGAGGTGTAGGATCAAACAGACCTCTTGGCAGGTGCCATCACCTGGCCACACTCCATGGGAGGCCTCAGAAAGGGGGACTCTCCCTTCTGCAGAGGGGCAACAGCAGAACATGGGGTACACAAGCTCTGGTTCCCTTTCATGTGATCACAGGATAGTAGCTGAGGCTGACAGGAAACCCTGATCAGAGCAGGGGCAGCTAGAACAGGTTTCTCAGGGCTGTGGCAAGTCAGATTTCAAATATCTCCAAAGTCAGAGACACCACAACCTCTCTGGCCAACTTGTGCCAGTGTTGGGCTTCTCTCTGGCCAACTTGTGCTGGGGGACAGCCAGGTCTGGGGCTTTGGAGCCCCCTGAGGTGTTGTGCCATCTCAGCACAGGCAACTAGTTCCAAACCCAGCAGCTGTTGTGGAACATTGTGGCCTCCTGCTTTCCTGTGTTTTTTCAGGAGCTTCCTCTGGCTTTGTTTTCATTAATTTAGCACACACAGAAAGCATCAGTGGGCTCAAACCTCCATCTCCAGCGGCTGAAATCCATGAAGTACCCAGCATAACCCACCTGGAGAGGTGTTCTCGGCTGGTCAGCAAATTGTGAAGACATTCATTGTATCCTTTAGAGCAAGAAATTATCCTGGAGTGTGAGTTATGACTCCGGCAGCCTTACAGGTACAAAAAAAAAAAAAAAATTAAAGGGTGATCGAGATTGGAGATTTAAATGATGTGCTAGAAAACTTTGAGCAGGGGACACTGGGTCTGAAACCCACTGGGAGGCCTGGAGAGGTGCCAGGGGATGTGTTGGGTCCCACAAGAGTTGTGGGTGACTGTGGGAGCCCCAGAGCATCCCCTCATCTCTCCTGGGGCTGGAATCTCACCACCAAAGTCCTGGAATGCAAATCTCCTCCCCGTGCTGGCCTGATGCTGCTCAGCTGAACACAGCATCCCTGCAGCTGGTGGGTGTTTTGGGGGTGGTTATTTCATCCTGTTTTTAGGAAATGTCAATATGGATTGGGAACTTTTTTCAAGGGTCTGGGTGAGAAAAGGTCAGCTTGAACAAATTGCTCCACCTGAACTGAAAACTGAGAGGGGCAGAACAGTTTGCTTGCTGTTTTCCAGACCTACTTCAGCTTCAGATGGCAGCTAATTAAAATGCTGACATTTTAAGACACAGTGATGCAAAATCTCTTGCTCTGAGCCAAGTCTGGGCCCTTTTCAGAGTTCAGTTCACACATCTGCTGCCCGGAGTCACCCGGAGCAGCGTCAGCAAATGAAGGGGGAGGAGATGGGTTGGGTTTCGTGCAGCCTTAGTCTTAGGGTGTGAGCAAGTTTTCAGCCCTTGGAAGAACGGTGTCATGTCAGCCTGCCTGGGCAGAGAGCTCCAAAAAACCTGCATTCTGTGGCAGGGGTGCCTGTGAGGTGCTGGGGTTTGGGCTCGGCTCAGTGGGGGTGCAGGCGGGGATTTGGTGAAATATTGGTGCACCCAGGTGAGGGGGTGAGCAAGGTGAAAGGTGGGAATGGGGAGAAGCACCCAGGGGGACAGCAGGGATCTGGCAGTGTCCCCTCTCACTCGGGACATGAAGGGTTTTGTGCAGGCACTGGTGGGGCACAGGGTCCCCCCCAAGTGGGTCCAGTGACACCAGTTTATCCTTGCCCTGGGGAGGCAGAGGGATATGCCCAGCCCCCAGGGTGAGTCTCCCTGGGTTGTGAGGGGCACATGCAGGGATGCATCCCATGGGGGAGATCTGCAGTGCTGGAGGGCTCAGCCATCTCTGCAGAGCCCCTGGTGCTGCCACAGCCCAGAGCTGTGAGGCTGCAGCTGCCAGCACTGCCTTGGGCCAAAATGTGGGTGCTGGGCACTGGAGCCCGACCCTGGCAGAAGCCTCTCTGGGCAAAGCATCCCACGGCTGGGGATCTGGGGCCACAGGGGTGGGGGATGGCAGGCACCTGCTTTTTGGGGGCTACCAAGGGGCTGAGGTGATTTGGGGCACCTTAGCCCCTGCTGCTGCTGCCTCTCCTGCTCATCCCTCAGCCATTTTCCCATGGTGTCCCAAGCCTCTGCCTGGCTGGGGGGATGCAGCCCCCAAGTCTCCCATGAGAGATGTTTCCCTGCTGTCCCCAGCCCCCTCTGTCTGCTGCTGGTTGGGAAAGCTCATGCCCAGGCTGCAGGAGAAAAATCATTTTTTTCCTGCAAAGGGAGCTGGCAGCTTTGTGGTGTCAGCAGGGGAGGGAGGGAGTGGGAGCAGCCTCAGCTTGGAGCTCACACTGAAGCCCCCTCCTCACTGCCACCCCCTGTGTGGGGGGCATCGGCTGTGCCCCTCCCCCAGGCACCCACCCAGCACCCAGACAGCCACACTGGGGGCAGAGAGTGGCCGTGCAGGCCAACTCCTGCTTGCAAAAAAACCCCAAATACACCAGGAACCACTTTATCACCCGAGAGGCTGCACACGTGTGGCCACCACGCTCCCCTCCGGGGTCGCCGCCCCGCCGGGGGGTTTCGGGGGGCTGGGGGGAGCTGCGGGCCTCTCCCCAACCCCAGATTTTCAGCTCTGTCATCCTGAGGTTTCTGCCAGGTTGTTGCAGGGCTCAGAGCGCGATCTCCCAATGCCATCTAGTGTCTGCTCCGCCAGCCCTGCCCGGGGCTGAGGAGTTTATTTACCGAGCTCTGAGGTCCAAGGGGTTGCTCCCTCGGGCTGGTTCTTACCTGCAGCAGGGGTAACAAATCGGTGGGACCACGGGTTGGCTCTGATTCCTTTTCCTAACGCTCCCGTTCCCGCACCCAAAGCCCATCCCGGCAGGAGGGAGCGGAAGGATGCGGGGCCACGTCCGAGTTGATTAAAGTCTGACAGCCTTCAGCCACTTGTCTCCTAAGCCCTGACATCACCTGAGGCTTAATCACTCAGGAAAGTGCTGTCATGGCCTATTGTCGCCGTATTGGGAGCACGACCTCTTTCCCATTTAGCTGCCATTTCCAAAGAATACGGCCTGCCCGGGGACAGGCGTGACTCAGGAGGCTGCTAATAGGATATAAAGACTCTGACCCGAGGGCTGCACATTTGAATGCTGCCAAGGTCAGCGGCAATGTCATCTGCACAGTGATTATTTGGCCAAACAACCCAAACCAGATGTAACTGGGCCCCTCCGTGGTGATCGGCAGGGACTATGGAACGGGTTGGACTCTGCTCCCACTTTCAGAGCATCCTGGATCCTGAATCTCACCACCTGGGCTTTAAGGACCAGGTGACTGCCCCCTGTCCCCTCCAGTTTCTTCCCCTGACATCACTGCAGGGACATCATCTGCACAAACTGGAAGTGCTCTTATTTCTGCCCTTTTGGAGGCAAAGTGCCCCAGCAACATCTCCTCTGTGCCCCCCTCACTTGCATCCCAGCACAGAGAAAGGTTTTGCAGGATGGGTGTCCCCTGTGTCCTTCTGTGCTCACCACCACCCACTGCCATGATTTAGGTCCCTGCTGTCCTCGTCCCCATCCTCAGTCACCACTCATCGTGTGGATTTATCTCCTCAGCCACAAACCATCATACTGAGTCAGTTTGATTCTGTGATTAATTGAGCTCTCCCCAGAAATGAGGTTACTCCCTGAAGCCTCACTTATAAATATGAGCAGATTAATGGGTCCTGGCCCTGTTAGAGGGACACTACCAGGCTGGGCCGGGGAGGGTTTTCCTGCTCTCATCCAAACTCTCCTTGAATCCTGGGTGGCTTTGTCCTAGGAAAGTTCTGAACAGAGCCAGTGGGGCTGCAAACCCACACCCAGGATGGAGACCCACACCCAGGGCAGCATTAGCCCGGGGGGCTCTTGGCTGGGCAGCACAGCTTGCTGGGGGGCTACAGCCCCAATTTCATTAGCACCCTGCTCCCAGGGCTGCCAGCAGGATGGATCAGCAGCTGCTGAGCTGTCCTGCCCTCTCATCAGCCACCCTGTTAATTGCAGCCACGCTCCTGCCCTGGCAGTGCTGAGTGATGGATGCACTTTGGGTCAGAACCACCCAGAGCCTGGTGGGAGATTTTAAAACCAGGGTTTGAAGCCCCTGTGCCTGTCTCCTTCCTCCTTGAGAAGGCTCTTCCCATGGCTCTTCCCATGTCTGGTGGGATGTTGGTGCTGGGATGTGTCCCTGAGCCACCAGCAGGACATGTCACCACCCTTTGCTGGCCAGGGGTGGAGGCCAGGTAGGTGTGGGAGCCTCCCTGTGAAATCCCTGGGATTTTTGCAAGCTTCCCAAGGCGCTGGCAGTGTGGGGTGATCACCCACACCAGCCCCAGGAGGGTGAGGAGCCATGGGCAGATGGATGGGGCAGGGAAAAGGGGGGACCCCCAGGGCACACAGCCTTCAGTTCAGCTGCAACAGCCCCAGTGGCCTGGCCAACATCCAGCCCATTCCGTTTGGTTTTCACTAATCTGTTTGGGTTTGTGTTTTTTTTTAATTATCTGCAAACAAGGTGCCTTCTTCTTTGAATAACAATGGTGCTGGGTAAGAGGAGCAGCGGGTGCTGGGCTGTGCAAACAGCACTTCAATGCCATCCGCTCTGGAAACTCACCCAGGGCCTGTTTTTCTGTATTTATCCAGCATCAATAATGGGATTCTGCCCTACTAACCAGCATCTGCATGCAACAGCACCAAAAGCAGGAGTGAGTCCTGCTGAGTTAATGTGTAAAAGCCTTTGCAATCATCTTGTGCTACAGACCTGAAGGAGGGTTTAAATATAAGGCTCTTTAATAAAATGAAAATAGCTCTTTCCCTGCTGGTTTTCTGCTTGTTCTTTCATGCTGCAGGAGCCCTGGGGTGGTGTCAGGGCCTGACAGGTTTCCCATCCCTGCTCCATCAGCACAGGATCAGAAATGTGACAGCAGCTCCTCAGTGGCCAGTGCTGCTTGAGAGCAGCCCCCCAAATAACTTCCTCCACTGGATTTTAAAAAACAAAACAAAAAACCAAGTTTTTTCACCAGAAAACCCATCTATCACTGGTGGTTTCACCTGACTGAAAGTGAAACAGAGGCCTGGAGAGCTGCCTGGTCATTCTGGTGCCTGGGAATGAGGTTTGCTGGGACTGGTGAGGTTCTGCAGATGGTCCTGGATTTTTCCACGTGCCCATGGGATTTTTCTCCAAGAAGAGGACCCAGACAGCTCACTCTTAACAGCACAGATGTAAACCATATTTCCTTCCTTGACTGTTATTTTTATTCCAAGCCAATAGCCCCAGATGGGTGCTGGCCTCACAGCACAGCCCAGCCTGGCTGCTGGCATCCTCAGTAAAGTCACCTGTTCCTGGGGATGGGCTGGAGAGAGCAGGAACCTCTCACCCATATGGTGTCAGGCACTGAAACCTGCAGGAGCTGCTGGCAGAGGGATGGGAGATGCTTTGAAACCCTGTGCCTTGCTGGAAAATGGGTATAATCCTATTTACCTGCCTCCTTCAGAGCTGGCTGTGGTGGTTGATTCATGTCAGGAGCTTGGCTGGTGACTCCGGGATGAATGACACTATATAAATGCAAAGTGTTATTAATATTTCATGTTGTAGTGAAAATGTACTAATGGGGGTTGTTCCTGGAAGATGAAGTGCTGCCATTAATACAGCTCTGTGCCCCCAGCACTGGGGGTTTACATGGGATGGTTGGTTTGGGCTGCTGGAGGGTGCACCCCTCTTCTGCTTCTGGCAAACTGGGATCTCAAGAGAATTTCAGTGGTGGGATGGCAGCTCCAGAACCAGGAGCTCTGTCCTGGCCAGCCCAGAGGCTGCACCAGGAGCTGTTGGCTGGGGCCAGCACTGTCTGAAGGTGACATGGTGTCCCAGCAGCTTTTGCCTCTGGCATCACCTCACTCTCTGCTTTTTCTCTCTGTTTATTTGGCTTTTGCTTCCACCAAGTGTCAGGCAGGCAGCCAGGGGTCAGCTCCACTTGGGCTCAGCTGCCCAGTCCTGACCAGTGGGATGTGGAGGGAAGTTGGGTGGCCTGGCAGGATGGGTGCTGCTCCAGTCCCTCCACACGGTGGGGACACAGCCCCTGGAAACCTCTTTCCACTGCCACCACACAGGTATGTAAAAAAAAACCAGAGAACACAACAGAAATGGGCTTGTTTGATTTCAAACTGCAGAACTCTTCCCTGGAGCCATCTGCAAACAATGGTAATTTATTTTACAGCTGTTTAGATTTGTTTCTCTTCATTAAAAAAAAAAAAAAAAAAAAAAAAAAAAAAAAAAAAGCAAACCAGAAATGGTGGAACTGCAAATGAAACTCCAGCAAATGAAACTCCTCAAATGACTCCAGCATTACCTGAGCTCTCGCATCCCGAGGCACCCACACCTTGAACCCCCACCCAACAGCCCCCCACTTGGCTTTGTGCCTCTAGAGCTGCATGCTGGGGAGCAGGGCTCAAAAATGGGGTTCTTTGAGCTGGGGGCTCATCTTGGGGGACCTCCTGGACACTGGTGATGGGTCAGAGACTTGTGCCAGCTTGCAGGTGAGGGGAGGACAGGAAAACAGGAAAAGTGGATAATCAAATCCCGGTGAAATAATCAATAGCCACCCACTTGTCAGGAGGTGGGGAGGGATAAAGTCTCTTCTGGAGTTCTCGGCATGGTGCAAGGTGGAGTGAAAAGGGATTATAAAGGGAGGTGTTTGGCTGAGCAGCTCCCAGTGCCTCAGGCTTGGGCCATGTCACCCTGCAGGTCTGAGCAGGCGAGGATGGGTGCAGGGGGTGGTGAAGGGACCCCAGGACCCGCTGGGCACCCCTCGGCACCTGGCCCTGAGCCCACATGCCCCTTTCCAGTGGGGCAGCAGGATGGGCCACGGGGCAGCCCTTGACCCAGGGAGATCTGGCAGCCTACAGGAACACGTGGGGGATCTGCCTCCAAACCCGTCCCAACCCCCTGGGAATCTCCTCCTCGATCCCAGGGGATGACTCAGGCACCGCTGGGGCCTCTCTCACACCGGGCGATGCTGCTTCTGCCACGGCTGAGCTCCGACGGGCAGCAGCGCTGGCCTGGGCAGGTAAGGGGCACGAAACTCCCCAGGGCTGCAGCCCCCGGCCCGGGGAACACAGAGCTGGGGGTGAGGAAGGCGACTCTGCCAGCGGGCACGGCGTCCGGCCCGATGCCGGGGTGATGGGCTCATCCCGGGCTGGTGTCTGAGCAAGTGCAGGGAAGGAGAAACGTGGGGTTTGTGTGTGCGTCTCCCAGGAGCTACTGGCCCCCCCCAGGGTGTATGTGGCCGGGCCGGGCGGAGCAGGGGGATGTGTTCACACTAAGATCATGGACAATGAGGAGGATTTGTTATTCTCCTGGTGTGTCAAGTGGTTAAAGAGAGCTGGTGCCAAACACAGCCCTGTGAATCCCACCTGGCTGCAGCTCCACGCCCTGTGGATGCATTTATCCATCAGGATGTGAGCCAGGATGGAGCAGGTGCTGGGGATTCCGGTGCTGCTGCGGGTTGGGATCAGCTGGAGCTGATGCAAACGGGTTCTGGGGTCCCCGGCGTGCAGCCTCCCCCCCTTGTCCCTCCTCTGTGGTGTCCCCTCAATATTGCATGAGCACCTGTCCCATGCCCACTCGTGTCCTCCCCTGGTGTGTGGGCACGGCTGGGTGGGTGCGGGGCGAGCGGAGGCGATGTCAGATTCCAGATTCCAGCGGTGGGAGAGGACGCGGCGGAGGAGCCGCGGAGCTGGCGGGTGAGTCACGGCCCCGCTGCTCCCATTCGCTGCCTGCCCGGGCCGGGCCCGGCAACGGGAGGGAAATGAATAACAAATACCTGGGCAAGGAGGTGAGAGACGGGGCGGGGGGAGCCGGACAGCGGGGGGGATGAGCCGGGAGCTGCCTGCAGGATGCTTCTGAACCAGGGAGCTCTGGTGGGACCCCGCGGGGGGGGCATGTCACCCAAACCAGGTCTGTGCTAGGGAAGGTGTGGGTCTGTGTCCCCATGCCTGAGCAAAGGCCAGAGATGGTCCCCAGGGGCCACCCAGGGGGGAGCTTGGTGCTTTGGGGCAGGTAGGAGTGCAGGATGGGGACCTCTTGCTGCTTGTTGGATGTGACTGTGCCTTCTCTGCCCCCACCCCCAGGCTCGCTGACGGGATCGGGGGATCATGAACTGGGGGGCGTTGGAAGGGCTTCTCAGTGGGGTCAACAAGTACTCCACAGCCTTCGGCCGCATCTGGCTCTCCATCGTCTTCATCTTCCGCCTCCTGGTTTACGTGGTGGCTGCCGAGCGGGTCTGGAGCGACGACCACAAGGACTTTGAGTGCAACACGAGGCAGCCGGGCTGCACCAACGTCTGCTTTGACTATTTCTTCCCCGTCTCCCACATCCGGCTCTGGGCCCTGCAGCTCATCCTGGTGACCTGTCCCTCCCTCCTGGTCGCCATGCACGTGGCCTACCGGGAGGTGAAGGAGCAGAGGCGCCGCGCTGCCGGCGGGGACGGCTGCCACCACGTCTACCTCAGCCCCGGCAAGAAGAGAGGGGGGCTCTGGTGGACCTACTTGCTCAGCCTCATCTTCAAGGCTGGCGTGGATGTGGTCTTCCTCTACATCTTCTACCGCTTCTACAGGAACTACACCCTGCCCCGGCTGGTGAAGTGTGAGCTGCCCCCCTGCCCCAACGTGGTGGACTGCTTCATCTCCCGGCCCACTGAGAAGACCATCTTCACCCTCTTCATGGTGGTGACCACCTGCATCTGCATCGTGCTGAGCCTCATGGAGGCCACCTACCTGATCGGCAAGAGGTGCCGCGAGTGCCTCCTGGCCAGCAGCCAGGACTGTGCTCCCTCCCACCCTGAGCCCACGGGCACGGAGGGGCAGGTTTTTCATGGGACAGACTACAATCCCCCCGTGGCCTCCATCCCTCTCACAGCCTCCATCCCCAGCACGCTGCCTGAGGAGGAGACTCTTCCCTAGAGCTGCTCTGGGGGAAAGAAAGAGGCTCTCTCCCTGCATTCTCTTCCTCCTCCTCCATCCCCACAGTGGAGGTGGTGGTGGCAGCACCTTGGAGTTGGGCTGTGCCTGAGGGCTCTCTCCTGTCCTGGGAAAGGCACATGACATGGTTCAGCTGAATCTGAGGTAACCCTGTGCTGTGGGACACTGTGGTCCCCAAGAACCAAGAGGGACAAGCAGCTCCATGGTGTCTGGGAGCTGGCAGCAGTGTCCAGAGGTCAATCCCGTCCCTCCAGGCTGGCTTAGCTGGTCCTGGCTGTACCCTTACAATGAATAAAAATTTCTGTCCTTAAGAAGCAATGGCCAAAGTGGTTGTTCTCCACCTCTTGGAAGAATTGGGGCTGTTTCAGATGGGTGTGATTGTCATTAATGACACTCATGAGCCAAGTGGGGACATGAGCACGTGCTTGGTGTGGCAGCCACCGTGGTCAAGTGCAGGGGTGAAGATCTGGCCAGGCAGGCAGAGTTTGTCCTGGGCTGCTGGCTCTTCCTGCCCTGCCAGAGGAAAACACCCGACCAAAACAGCCGAACACAGGGGAGGAAGAACACCCCAACCATTGATTAAACAATAACATTAAATGGCAGAATATGATCTTGTTTATTGCTGTAATATGTCATGTTCTGCCATGACTCAGGCAGCACTGCAATTTCTGAGGCCATCAGCGGTAACTGAGCATTAGCCAGGATGAATAATTAACAATAATTTCATGGCAAATGCACTCGTAAGTAACATTAACGTTGAACATGCAGCTCGATCAGTTACTGGTTTTGCTTTATTTAGAGGGTGTGATTATTTTTTTTTTTTCCAGGAGCATCAGCAGCCCTGGCACTCACTGGCTCTGCTGCAAAGGAGGCAGCACGGGGAGGGGATGCTGCCCTCGCTGTGTCTTTTTGGATCAGGTCATTCTTCATGCCCAGTTGCTGCACCTACTGCCTGTTTGCAGCATGACTGAGCCCATGAACCAGCTGAGCAAAGCTGAGCCCCTTCCCACAGCCCACCCCAGGGAGTGGAACCAGCCAGGATGTGCTGAACTGGGAGCTGTGGGGGCTGTGGAGGGAATACTGGGGGATCACTGCCACCAGCCCAGAACCCACTGGGGACATGGTGGCTCCTTGCAGACATCAGCGAGTCTGGGGACCTCTGGGGTATGGGAGGCAGATGGTGAAGTGCAGGTGGATTTCATTCATCTCCTTCTGGCTGCTCTTGTTGCTGTGCTTGCTGGTTTATCCACCTGAAAATTTTCTTTACTGAGGCTCTTCGTCTCGGACAATGTAAGTTGGGGTTTTTTTTTTGTGTGTGTGTGCAAGCCACTGCCTCTGATTTAAAGATCCAGGGCTGGGCTGTTTGTTTTCAAGCCAGGTTAGTCGCGGTTGATCAAGACTGTCCTCAATTAGCACAATCCCGAGGTGTTCCCCAGCTGCAAGGGCTGGCGGGGGCAGAGCTGAGCCCCGGAGCAGCCACCCTGCCCGGCTCCTCACATCAAGGCAGCGCCCGGAGCCCGGAGCTGCTGCGCATTGCGAGAGACCCGACGAGCCAGTTGCCTTTTGTTGTTGTGCTGCTTCCTCTCGTCTGGGAGCATTGCAGGAGTCCTGTCCTGTCCCCCCACAGAGCTCCGGGTGTCTTGCACCATCTGGGCTTGGGATCGGCTGCTGGACAAATGGGAAGTCTGGCTGATCCTTTCCGATGTGTTCCTGAGATCTGCAGCAAGGGGAGCTGAGGTTGCTGCAGAAACAGGAGGGTTGGAGGTTGTGCCACCTCCTGGGACACCTGGGGCAATAGGCAGGGCTGGTGTCGGTGGGGAAGAAAAAGTCCTGGGGGCTGTCACAAGGAAAACTGAATATTTTGCATCATCTTACAGGAGGTTGTATTTGCTTGTGGGGTACCCTGGAGGCCCGATGAATTTTGGGGAGAGAGGTTTTAAAACAAACCCATCAGTAACTCCAGCCCAGCCAGGGATATGCAGGGCCTGGCCTGCATGGAGGCACAAGCTGAGGTAGCCTCTCTGTCCCAGGGCAGGCTTGTTTCTACACTGCTCCAAACTTTCCTGTTTGCTGAGAATTGAAGAGAAACTTGAATTTACATCAGCAGTGCTGGACTGAGTGGCTGTCCGGGCTCCCAGGCTCCCGTGACTCCTGCACTGAGTGGGAGGCCACCTCCCTGGGGACAAGGCCCTGGAGTGGGATGGCCAGGATGCTGTCAGGGAGCTGGACATCCAAGGCAGGGCTGGGTCAAGTGCTGCCTCTCACTATGCCCAGTTTAAGATTCTTTTAAAGAGACCTTGAGGTTTTTTCCAGCTGGTTTGGCTCTGCTGCTGAGGCTGTTCCTTTATGGAGCACCCAGGGTTGAGCCACTGGAAGTCTCTGGGTGTTTTTGTTGCTCACACCTGGCACTGAATGAAGCCTTTTACCCATCACCCCACTAAGCTGGATCAGGGTGGTGTTACCTGAAGCTCCTCTAAGGGCTCCCCAGTGCTGAAGTGGCAAAACGGCGTCCCTGTGCCCACGCGGGATCAGGTGGCAGTGGGGTGCAGGGACTTGCCCTTTGCTGGGACGCTTGGCACTGCAAAACAGGGGTGTTTCTGTTCCCCACCCAAGTGCCTCAGGGGAAATCTTCTGCCAGTGCCAAAAAGCACCTGGACTTTTTTTGCAGTGGCCAAGCGGCCTCTCCTGAAAATTCCAAAACTGCAGTTGAAAGGCTGCTGGGGGGAGGGGGGGTGTGACCCGGCCCCACTCTTCACTTGGTCTTGACAGGATTTTCCTGGGGGCAGGGAGTTGCTGCCTTCCAAACAAATCAGACCTGCTGGTGGTTCTCACCACCTGCCCTCTGTCCTGGGTTTTTCAACTCAAAGGCCACAGCCCCCAGATTCCTGCCGCAGGTCCAGCTCTCCACAGCAGCATAGCTCGAATTCCTGATCCTGCCAAGGCAGCTCCGAGTTGAGGGGAGACTCCGGGAGCCCTCGCTTTGCTCTCCTGCAGGATGAGGGTCCCTGTACCCTCCTTCTCCCCTGGGCCCACCCTGATCTGCACCCCCAGGATCCCACAAGGGTTTCCTGGGCTCCCGTAGCCTCTCCCCCTATTTGCCCAGCCCCGCAAATCTCTACACACGCTTCATTTGACCTCCCCCCGCCCCCCAGTCCCGAAGCCAAAGGCTGCTGGGTGAGAGGCTCCTTGTCTGCCAGGAGTTCGGGAGCAGAACCTCTCCCAGCGCCGAGCACCCGGAGGGGTTCTTCAAACTTGTCCCCAAAGGAGGGGTGGGTGACCTGGGCCAGGCGCCAAGGAAAATGCCACAGTGTGCTTGGCCCCGGGGCGTGCCGGAGCCGTGCCGGGAAAGCCTCGGGGCAGCAGAGAGCCCGGGTAAACCACGAGTTGAGCGGAAACACATTCCTGCCCCGGCCACGTCTGCAGAGGCATGAAATGGGGCTGCTGCGGGGGGAGAGGCCGGCTCAGCCTCCCGGAAGCTACCAGAACTTATCCCGGGGCCCGCAAGGACAGGTCTGGGGGCACCTGGCAGGGCAGGGTCCCCGGTGCCATGCTGTGCCACCCGCTGTGTGCCACTCGTTGGAAAAAGTCTCATTTGGGACACCTCGGCCCCGACAGGGCGGTGGCCGCTGGGTGCTGTAGGTTGGAGGCACGGATGAACTGTTGCCCAAGTATTACTAAGGCAAAATCATTAGAAAAAGTGAGTGATAATTGCGCAATTTGTGATTGTTAGCAACAGTCACCGGCGGCCCCGTAGTCAAGGGGCGAGCCCCATCCGCTCCGGTTTTGCCCAGGGTTTGCTGCAGGGTTTGCAGCGCCCGCAGCCGAAGCATCACCTGGCAGGAGGTGCTGGCAGAGGGTTCCTACCCTGCTGCTCGCCCTGCAGGACCTGACCCGCCTTGATTGTTCAACCCCAGCGTGTGTGTGCATGTGCGCAGAGCGGAGCCTCCGCGGGAGGTGTTTGCCAGACTCACCCAGTCCCTGGGAAGAGAACAAACTACTCCTCACCTCCCCAAACACGCTCAGCGCTGCCGACAAAACTCGACACGGAGCCGGGAAAGGGCTCCCCTGCTCCCAAAGGTGCCTGGATCTGACCACCCCCCTCGGGCTCTTCACCGGCTGGGCAGGTACCTCAGGGTGTTCATGGGGATGGTGGGGACCTGCAGGCTGTGGGGGACAGACCCCAGGGGGCTGGCAGGGTGCAGGTGGGAGCTGTGTTGGGGCTGGGGTGGCTGAAGGTGGGGACAACGGCAGCACACGGTGTCACAGTGGGACCCCACAGGCAGTGCAGGGGACCCTGGCCCTGGGGGCTGTGTACCCGGGGGGTGAGTGGAAGGGGTGGCATAGTGTGGCACCCCGAGCGGCACGAACGGCCACTCCAAGCCCTGCTCCTCCATCCCACTGCCCTTCCCCAGGACTGAAAAAGACTGAGCCCCCCAGGAGAAGGTGCACAGCCCCCTCTCTGCTGCATTTGCACCCCAAGAGCTGGGAGTTTTGGGGCCCAACGCCCTGTACCCACGCGGGGCAGGAGGCGGTGGTGACGCAGAGGGTTGGCACGCTGAGAGTTGGCAGAGGTGCTGGGTTTGGCGGGAGGCAAACCGGTGCTGCAGGCAGAACCCAGCACAGCCACAGCGTTGCCCCTGCTCTGCCTGGCTGCCAATCAGCACCAGCCGGGCTGCGGGGCTCCCACGGTGCTGCAGAACACCCCTTGGTACCGGGCTGGGCCCTGGGCGCCCCTGCCCCTTCCCAACCCACCACGGGCCTGTGGCTGGAACCAGCACGGGGCTGAACCAGGTAGGTGGGTGCTGGGCAGGTGGGGGGTGGGTGGCATCACCCGTGAGTGATGGGGTCTGGGGTGAACCCGCAAGGCTGGTGAAGGGGCATTGTTAGCCATGAGCCCAGGCTCTGCCTTGGCACCAGCTTTTGTCTGGGGAAGGGACAGCAGTGGCTGCCTGCTCCCCAGTGTAAAGCCACAGGGATGGGTGGGAGCACTGCCCTGGCACTCAGCACCCACTGGCACTGGACCCCAGCTCTGCTCCACTTGGCTCAGTTGTGCTTCTTAGGGTGTCCCCAGGCTAGGGAGCTCAGTAACAGTTTAGGGGCTCACTGTGAAGTGGCCCCAGACAGGTATGGACTCCAGGCAGCTTTCCAGGCTTTGTTCCTTCCCTGCAGCCCTGGGACACCTCGCAGTGCCACGCAGCCCTCCCTGGATGTGGGAACCTTCAGCACCCCTGGCCATGCCCAGCTCTGGGCACCTCCCAGCCCACAGCTCCTGGTGAGCAGGGAAGGAGCCTGAGCAGCCACCTCCAGGTACATCTTGGGAGGCACCGGCTGGGCATTGGGCAGCAGCTCCTCAGTGGGATGGTGATTGACCTGAGTAGCTGGGGATGAAGGAATCAGGGTTTGGGGTTGAACGAGGCTTTCGATCTGACCTAAACTGGTGTCTTTGCCATCAGGCACGGACGTTGGCAAAACTTGGCAGCTCCTCTCAGAACCAGACTAATTCCTGCAAACACAAAGAGGCTTCAAAAAGTCTCCTCTGAGCATTGCTGGTGTCTGTCTTTTGAGGGCTTGGCCCTCCCTGGGATCATGGGGGGGCTTTGGTCTCGTCTTCACCCCCACTGCAAAGCCCCCCCATGCTCCCACCAGCAGGGCTGTGCATTACTCAAAGCAACTCCTGCAAAGCCAGGGGTGCAGGGCTGGATCCATCCCGCTGTCCTGCAAGGTCCTCTGACGCAGGAGAGATCTTTACAGCACGGAGCCAACTCACTTTTGGATAAAGCCCCTCGGGATTTGTCGGTCCCGGCACTGTGCAGCTCCGGGTCGGGCTCAGCACCGCCCTCCTGACACCGGGACAGCCCCAGGCTGAGCCGCGGAGCCGGTTTGGCCGGCACGGGGCCTCGGTGCCAGGACGGTGCGAGTGGACTCTCACTTTCAGCAGCTCTGCCCTCACCCGTGCTCGGGATGCCTCGGGTGTCACTTGCCAGAGAGAAAACCGGTCCCTGACACGGCCCAGCATCTCAGCTCTTAGCACTAGCAAAACCCAGCAGCCAGTTGAGCCCATTTTACCCCTGAAACTGAGGCTCAGGGAAGACCGGGAGACCCCCTGGAAATCTCCCTCATGGTGAAGGTCCCCACCCACCCAGAAAACACACTTGTGGAGGGCATGCATGAGCCCCACAAAACCCTGGGGAGAAAAGAGGGTGGTTGCCCCACCCCAGGTGAGTGTAACGTGGTAGGGGACAGAGTCCAGGAGGTCAATGAGATTAGGTACAGCCAGAGATGGGCTTTCCCCTTTGCTGTCTCCCACGGTGTCTCGTCACCTCCTACTTCTGCTGCTGTTTCTCCAGGTTGGGTGACCTTGGTCTCCACCTGCCACCATGGATTGGAGGACGCTGCACTCCCTGCTCAGTGGGGTCAATAAATACTCCACGGCCTTTGGCCGCATCTGGCTCTCTGTGGTCTTTGTCTTCCGTGTGTTGGTCTACGTGGTGGCAGCAGAGCGCGTGTGGGGAGATGAGCAGAAGGATTTTGACTGCAACACGAGGCAGCCGGGCTGCACCAACGTCTGCTACGACCACTTCTTCCCCATCTCCCACATCCGCCTCTGGGCCCTCCAGCTCATCTTTGTCACTTGCCCTTCCCTCCTGGTCATCATGCACGTGGCCTACCGGGAGGACCGGGAGAAGAAGAACAGGGAGAAAAACGGGGAGAATTGTCCCAAGCTCTACAGCAACACGGGCAAGAAGCACGGTGGGCTTTGGTGGACCTACCTGCTCAGCCTCTTCTTCAAGCTTATCGTAGAGATCATGTTCCTCTACCTCCTCCACAAGATGTGGGACAGCTTTGACTTGCCACGGCTGGTCAAGTGTGTCAATGTGGAGCCCTGCCCCAACACTGTAGACTGCTACATTGCTCGGCCAACTGAGAAAAGAGTCTTCACCTATTTCATGGTTGGAGCCTCCTCCATCTGCATCGTCCTCACTGTCTGTGAAATCTTCTACCTCATCTTCAAGCGGGTTGTGCAGAGCACACGGAGGTGGAGGAAGTCCACGAAGCGCTCCCTCAGCTACAGCAAGACCTCCACCTGCACGTGCCACCTCAAGACAGAGGAGAAGGACAACAAGTCCCAGACGAGGTGTGTGACACCCCTGCAGGCCTCAGCTCCCAACCTGACTGCTGTCTGACAGTGCTGGGAGGGGAAGAGGGAGGGAGATGCTTCCAGGAATGCCTGGACCCAGAAGGAGTCACTGGTGGTGCCACCATCAGACTCTTCAGTCTAAACCTGGATGGTGCTGAAAGAGAGGGGACACATCCATGGGAACTCTCCTCTGCTTTGGGCACACCCCTGGGTGTCCCCACGGTGCAGGCACAAGCAGTGGCAGGTGGGTGCCAGCTGCCCGAAGTCATACCTGAGGGTGTCTGTTCTTTCCACAGAGGTGAGGAGCTGTGAGCTCGCCCATCCCAGCCGGTTCACCTTCCCCTTGGCCCAGCAGCTTTCCAAGCCTGCCAAGTCCCTGAACACTCCAGAGTCGACCCATGTGAAAAATGACTAAACCCAAAAAACCCCAAGTCCTCCAGGAGGAGCCCACAGGTGCCCGAGCAGACACAGGTAAGGCAAGGGCAGCCCTGGGAGCCCTTTTCCCCCTTGGCTCATGCAAGTGCAGTGTTGGTGTCCTGCTCGGATGGCTTTGCTGGCTCTGCTGCATCCCTCAGTGCCTTCACGTGTCCCCCTGACCCCTCATGGATGTGTCACACACGGCATCAGCTGAGGATCCACTGGGCCACTAAACACTGAACAGTTTGTAGACACCAGGACCTGCTCCGAGTGCTGTAAATCGAGTGGACTGGTGACACCAGAAGAAATGGATTTGTGGAGGTTCCCCAGGAGCCTGTGGCCGGGTGCTCCTTGCTCCCTGCCCAGCCAGGACAGCCAGACTGAGCACCAGGGCTGGTGTGCCCAGCATCTGTCCCCACTGCCTCCTCCCAGCTTGTCACGCGGTGTTAAACCTTAACTTGGCAGAACCTGGCTGGCCCCCAAGGAAATCAAGGAGGGATCAGCATCAATTATTTACTAAACCTTGACAAATATTACAATAAATAGAAATTATTTCCATTTAATCTCTCCTTAAGCAGCGCTATGCAGAGAGCCTGCTGGTGCCCCAGCCAGCTGTGGCCCTGCCTTGGAGAGACCCAGGAGTGTGTCACAGTGTGCATGGACACAGCCAGGGCTTGGGCCACTCTGAGAGACTGTGACAGTGATGCCCACGCTGCCAGGAAAGTGACGTGGCTGTGCAGGGACATGGGAAAAGTGCTTCCAGCACTGGCTGCTCCCATGGGCACCCCAGTACCTATGGTGCCAGCCCTGGGCACCAGGCAGCCTGTGCCAGAGGAGATGGGTGCTGGGCTCTGCAGCACCCTGGTGCTGAGGTGTGGAGCAGGGGTGTTACCTGAAGCACAGCAATTATTTTATATTAAACGTAACAATGGAGTTCCAGCTCAGCGCTGTGGGTGAGCAGGAAATGCCACGTCTCAGTGTGGCAGAGGCAGCAGCTCCTGATGTGTGTGAGGACTGTCCTGGGTTCTGGTTTGGGGAGACCAAGCTCCCCCGGGCTGGCCCCACGCAGCCCATGCCACATGTGCCAGTCCTTGGGGCTGCTGTGGGACAGGGAGAGTGGCAAACACAGGGGGTTTCCCTCCCCAAAGTCTCCAATATTTGTATGTGCATAAAATACGTCATTAAAACATGCCCAAAACTGCCCTTAAGAGCCCCGTCTGGCTCTCCCTCCCCCCAGAAAAGCTCCGGTGAAAACCTGATGCCGGGTCCTAGTCCCGGTAACCAGACAGGAGACGGGACTAGGGTCGCGCTGGACTCCGGGGTGGCTCCGGTGTGACTCCGGTGTGACTCCAGCACCACCCAGCGCCCATCGCACGGACCCGCGGCGGGACCCGGCCGGAGCAGAAAGGGGACGGAGCATCCCCAGGGACAGCCCGCCGCGTCCCCCGACCCTGGCTCCCCCGGAGCCTCCATGGCGGGTGCTTTGGGGGCGCGCAGTGGGGTGACCTGCCCAGGGTCCCACCCGTGGGCAGGATCCTCGCGGAATCCTGAGCGGGTCCTTCTCCCGCTCGGCGGATTTGTCCCGGTGGCAGAGCCCCGGCCACCAGACTGTCCCCGCAGCCCGCTCGGGACAAGCGGGACACCCGGGTTTCCCGCCGCCCCTCACCGGCTTTGCTTGTCCCCGAGGATCCCGGCAACGCTGGGGGTCTTGTCCGGGCGATGTTCCCGGCCTCAGCGCCCCTCCCAGCCAGGGCCTCCCCCTCGGCCGGGGGCCGCGGGACGGGGCGGCCCCGCACACCTGCGGCCGGGCTCGCCGCTAAGCCCCGGCCCCCAGTTTCCTGCCCGCGCTCCTCCCCCGGATCCCCCGAGTCTGGCAAGGCCCGGCCCGGCCCGGCCCGGCCGTTCATTCCCAGCGCGGCCCGAGCCAGGCGGGACGTACCCGGCGAGCCGGAGGTGAGTGAGGAGCTCCCCGGACCCCTGGGACATCGGGCACCGCTCGGGGACACCGTGCTCGGGGATACGGGACACCCCCTCACCGCTGGCACCTTCGGGTGCTGCTTCGGGGCAGCACTTGCACCCACTTTCTGAGCCCGAGCATCCCTTCGCCCCACCGCGGCTGGCTGTGCCCTTAACAGCGCAGCTGACATCTCTGCCTAATTAATTAGCAGCTGTTAATTAGGAGTCAGGGTGGGGGTTTCTCCCTCTCTCCCAGCCGGGCTGTAGTGCTGAGCTCTACGGGGGGATGTGGGTCCCCGGAGCAGCACCGGGGTCGTGTGCGGTGAGAGGTCTCGGGGGTCCCTGGGCAGGTAGGAGCGCGCTGGGGACTGGGGGGCATCGCGCCGCAGCGAGGGGGCTGGCAGGGCACCTCCCAGCAGTTTGGGGTGGGTGTCAGGGTGGCTTCGTGCTTCCCGTGCTGTTCTCTGCCCTCCCGTGAAGCCGGGCCCGGGGGCTGCAGCAGAGACAAACCCGGGCAGCTCCGGTGTTCCCCCCGCCGTGCTGCGGTCCTGACTCCCGGGGCAGCCCCGGGCAGGGACCCCCTCGCTGCGGGCTGGAGCAGCCACGGGTGGGTGCTGCTGGAGGCGGATCCTGCGCTGCCGCTTCTCCCCCAGCCCCGTGTTTCTGCGCTGGGATGCAGGAGGAGCAGTCCTGGGCTCGGGAATGTTGTCTGGCTTCTCTCCCCCGGGGGTGGGATGCTCCTCAGACCCTGTGCCGAGCAGCTCTGTCCCGAGAAAGCCTGAGGCTGAGGTAGCCCTGTCTGCAGGCCCTGTGCACTGACCCGGTTCCCTTCCCCTCTCTGCTGGCAGAGACACGAGCTCCCTAGAAGATGGGTGACTGGGGATTCCTGGAGAAACTGCTGGACCAAGTCCAGGAGCACTCGACTGTGATTGGGAAGATCTGGCTCACCGTGCTCTTCATCTTCCGCATCCTCATCCTGGGCTTGGCCGGGGAGTCCGTCTGGGGGGACGAGCAGTCGGATTTCGTGTGTAACACCAAGCAGCCAGGCTGCACCAACGTCTGCTATGACAAAGCCTTCCCCATCTCCCACATCCGTTACTGGGTGCTCCAGTTCCTCTTTGTCAGCACCCCAACCCTGATTTACCTTGGCCACGTTGTCTATCTCTCCCGGAGGGAGGAGAAGCTGAAGCAACGGGAGAGCGAGCTCCGGGCTATCCACAGCAAGGACCCAAATATCGAGCAGGCTCTGGCAGCTGTGGAGAAGAAGATGTCCAAGATCTACATGACAGAGGACGGACGGCTCAAGATCCGAGGGGCACTGATGTGGACGTACATCGTCAGCGTGATCTGCAAGAGCATCTTTGAAGCTGGCTTCCTCGTTGGCCAGTGGTACCTCTATGGCTTCTCCATGGTGCCCCGCTACGTGTGCAAGAGGGACCCGTGCCCCCATCAGGTGGACTGCTTCATCTCCCGCCCTACTGAGAAGAGCATCTTCATCGTCTTCATGCTGGTGATGGGCCTGATCTCCTTAATCCTGAACCTCCTGGAGCTTTTCCACCTCTGCTGCAAGAACCTGTTTAGCAAAATCAAGGTGTCAAAGCCGAGTGCCCCAAGCCGGGACAACTTTGCCGATGACACGGCCTCGGGTCCCTACGCACCTAAGCACTACCCCTTCCTGCCCATGGCTGAAAGCCACACACCGTCCTACCAGGCCTACAACAAGCTCTCCAGTGAGCAGAACTGGGCCAATTTCCACAACGAGGAGAACCTAGCACTGGGTAACAGACCCTTGTCTGACCCCTATGCCCCCAGGGCTGCTGAAGCCCCCACCCTGGAGGAGAAGCTGTGCGGCCGTCCTGAGAGCTCAGCCTCCAAAAAGCAGTATGTCTAGTGCCAGGCTGGCCCTGGCTGGCCGAGGGGACCTTCCTTGGTCCCTCGTGCCTGTGAAGGTGCTGGCCGTGGGCAGGCAGCTGCCTCCTGCCTGGTGCTGTGCCCTATGGACTGGTTCCCCCCTGGAGGTTCTGCCCCTGGGTTGTGATGCTGGGAGCAGGGCCGAGCGGAGCCTCCCCACAGACCCTGCAAGGAAGGAAACTGCAGAAAGTTCTCTGGGACGCCGTGTCCTGTGTGCCTCGCCGTGGGAAAGGGAGAAATCCCTGGAACCGTGCAGCTGGGAACAGGCTGTCCCCAGGGCTGCAGTGGGTGGAGATTGCTGCCCCCTGGGAGCCAAAGCTCAGCTGGACCCCAGGACCTGTCGGAGCCCCAGGCTGTGGGAAGCCCCTCACCTCCACTGGGAATGCACTGAGCCCCGGGGGGCTGGGGGGAGCTGGGCAGGGGCTGTGCTGCCTGATGGGGTCTTGGCAGCCAGCCCTGTCCTGTTCCTGTCAGCCCGACATGGGGCCAGCAGCTCGAAGCTGGGGCTCTGGTGTCCAGCAGAACCCGATGGCTGCAGGGTCACTGATTGGGTGCCCCAGGACTGTGAGCTCCCCCCGCGGTGTCCTGGCCCTGGACCCTTTCCCATGTGATTTGTGCCTCTTAAGTTATTTTTAACCTCTTGGCCTGAGCACGGAGCTTTCTGCCTTAAAGGTGCAGGGGGGCTGGGGAGATGCCCCTGAGCCCTGTGTTTTTCTGGGGAGGAATCAGCCTGGGTTGGGGTGGGGGGGTTATTGGTTTTATCACTTTGCACTACTCATCTCCTGCTGTGGGCCCAGGTGCTGGGGGCATATGGAAGAACCAACTACTGCCCAACTTCCTCAGCCCCCCTGTCCCCTAATGCTGTGAAAGGGGAAGGTTCTGCCATGACCGGGGGGCTGCGGGTCCTGCGTGACCCAGGCACTAGTGTGGGATGTGGGCACAGCCCTCAGTGCTGTTTCCTTCCCCCCCCTTGCAGACCCAGTGCTGCAACTTGTTGAATAAAGCTGGATGAATGGAATAAAGGTGAAGCACGGTGTGACTGTGGTTCCTGCAGCCTCTGCCTGACCTGGAGAGAGGGGAAGGGGATGTTTGGGAGAGGGAAGCTGCTGTCCCAGGGGTGATGGGGCTGGGGTGAAAGGGAGGGGGGGGTCCCTAGTCGCGCTGCTGGTGCCACTTTTCCCCCAGACAGCACAATGTCCTCTTCCCTCTGCCCAGCCTCAGCTCAGGGGCTGTCATGGGGTGGCTCCGGGTGTCCCCAAGCAGAGCTCAGCCCCGCAGGCAAACTCAGGGCTGCATAATAGGTGGAAATGAGCGGCAGATAAAGGCACTCATTGCGGCTGGAGCTGTTTGGTTTCTCTGGCCAAGGCAGCCTAGGGCAGAGCCTGCTCTCAGCCGAGGGCCTCTTCAGCGAGTGTGGGACGGACTAAAAATACCCTGGAGAAAATGAAATATGGGTGATACGGGGCGATATCGCTGCCATCTGCCTCTGGAGGAAGCGAAGAGGGAGGCACCCGGCTGAGCTGCCCTTGGTGCAGAGCCTGGGCTGCTGGCCGAGCCTGACCCTTGGCTCCTCTCCCTGTTGGGGGCTGGGGGGGCTTGAAATCCCCTGGGGTGGGGATCCGGGGTGCACAGCACCAGTTCTCAGCCCTCCCCTCAGCCATTCATGAGGATGCTGGGGCAGATCCCCTCTGGAGAAACCCTTCCCTACTCACACCATCACCCAGTGGGGACCCCCTGGGACACTCCAGTGCAATGGGGACCCCAGACCAGAGCTGCAGAGCCCCGCAGTGCTGTGGCTTTCTGGGGTGTGCTGGGCCAGGAGGAAACGCTGGTGTGAAAGGTAACGGTGCAGCCGTGCTGTGTGTTTACCCACAGGCAGCTCTCCCCACTCACCTCCCCTCTCCTGGGCTGATATTTTTGTTGGCACGGGGGGAGCATCACACTTTTCCAAACATCCCTGCAAGGTGGAAAACAAGACGGCTGAGACCCTCCCCCCCCTTCACACCCCCCCTTTGCCTGGAGCCAGTGCCCGGCTGCTGAGCAAACAGCTCCCTGTCCCACTATTGTTCCCATGTTGTGACAAGGTGGCTGGGGGTGGCTGGGGTGACCCCACACCACCGGGACCCACAGGCTAACAACAACACGGAGGGGCTCACCTGTGTGTTGGGGCCGGGCAGGGGGCAGGAGTGGGGCTGGTGTTGGCAGCAGCCCCCCAAAAGGTGGGGACGGGTGGCCCTTAGGCAAATAAAAGTTTGTAGCTGATAAGGACCATGGGCTGGCCTGGTGAAGCCCTTTGGCACAGCCTGGGGACAAACAGCAGCCCGTGGGACACGCGTGGCCTTTCTCACACCTCTGTGCTCCCTCCTGAGTAAACAGACCCCTCCGGTCCCTTTCTGGGACTGGTGCTTGCTGCCCCAATTCCCAGCCCTGTCCCCCGATGCCTGGCAGAGGCTGCAGTGAGGGGCTCCCCATGGGCACCCCCAAGACCAAGCTCCAGGGTAACGGGCAGTGGGCACGGTCCCTGTGAGATGGGGGCACTGGGACCCACCAGAAGGAAAGGAGACATGAAGACTCCTCCTGAGCCGTGTTGTGCCTGCAAGGCTCAGCCTGAGGCTCTGGCCAAGCACCAAGGAGTCTATTTTTAAGCTTTTCCAGTGCATAGAAAATAGCAAGTGTCTGAATCCAACTCGCCCGCAGGAAGAGCCACGGCGGGAGAGGGGAGGAAGGGCAGAGGGGCAAGGGGATGCCACAGCACGATCCCCTTGTCCCACTGGGTCCTGTCCATGCCCAGGCCTCTGCTTGAGGGTCACCCCATTTTCCACAGCCCCCCTGGGAGAAGCAGAAGTGGGCAGGAGCTGCCTCCTGGGCCAGGCAAAGACCCCCTGAGCCCCAGCACCCCCCCAGCACCTCCCCAGTGGGGCAGCACCAAACCAGTTACAGTCCTGCCCTTACCAGCACTGCTGCCAACAGTGCCCAGTGAAGGAAACGCAAACCCCAAGGATCTCCCTTCCACCCCCCATCCCAGCACGGGTTATATTTGGTTATCTTTATCCCTCCACGCGCGTGAGAACCACGAACGGGAGGAAACGCGCTCAATGGCCCCGAGGACTTCCCACATCCTGACATTGTCCCCTCCTCCCCTCCAGCCCCTTCCTCGCATGGAGGCAAAGGGACTGCAGTGCCCAGCACCCTGTGCCCACCCAGGGATGGGTCCTGCCTTCACCAGTGGCTCAGGGCATGGTCCCAGTGTAGCAGAGGGAGGGCAGGGGCTGCTGCCTGCATTGCTGGGGGCTTTTCCTGGCCTGGAGAAGTTGATGTGGTCTAAAAGCAAGGTCCTGGGGGGTCTTGGGGATGGGAATGCAACAAGAGGTGATGCTGAGTGGGAAGGGACGGTGTACAGCTGTAGCTGTCCCTGGCCAGAGCTCCAGGGATGTGCTGTGCAAAGCTGAGCTGCTCCCCTTGTACGGGTCTTGGGGGCTTTTGCTGTCCTAGAGAGGAGGTGTCAGGCATGGCCAGAAGATCTGCATAGGGGGGCCCTGCAGGAAAAGACAAGACAGAGAGGCTGGGAAAGGACTCTGCTACACTCAGGGAAAGGGCAAAATGGGAGCCTGGGAAAACAGCCCAGGCTGGACAGTCAGGGAGGGGGTGTCCCCAGGGGATGGGGGGGACATGCTGGAGCTGGGGTGTGGATCTGCCATTTGCTGTCCAGTGCAGCTGGGGTGAGCACCCTCTGTGTCCTGGGGCTGTGGAGACACCACGCTGCCTGCAGGTCCTGTGTTCCCCAGGGTGACATCTCCACAAATGTCAGTGCCTCTGGATCCCCCTCCAGCACCCCCCTTCTCCCCAGAGCACCCTCACTGCAGGAAGAGCCCGATGGCTCTGAGCAGCCCTTGTGCCAGCACAGGGTCACAGTGTCCCCAGGCCCCCTGCAGCTGGTGCAGCTCTGCTCTGATCTAACCCCATGCCTGCTGCAGACATCCAGGTGTGTGCTGAGGGTCCGGGGGGGTCTCACTGCCTGCACTGCAGCTGTGCCCATCCCCTGGGATCCAATTGCTGCAGCTGTTGGGTTGGATCCCTGCCCTGTGGCGCAGCTGCAGGGACTTCCCTGAAGCCAGACAAGTCCCAGGAGGACACTGTCCCCCACACACTGACCTCCAGGCCAGGCCTGGGACTCCCTGGACAGGCTGCTGGCATGGCTGCTGTGCTGGGAGCAGCAGGATCACCACAGGCTGGAGGTGCTGTGTGCAGGTGGGGGGGGATGTCAGGTTTTTAGCCTTCTGGTTGATTCAATCGAGCTTCCTCATGAGCCACCGAGGCTGCTTGCCCCAGCCCCGAGTGCTCACCACCTCCTATTCTTATCCAGCCGGAGCTTCCCAGGCTGCACATTGTTGGGATTCAATGGGAGGAAGGGTGGGATTACAGCCCCGAGGCCTTAGGAGAAAGGCAACCGAGCTCTGGGAAGCTGCTGCACCCCTGCGGGGAACCACGGCAGCTCTGGGGACGGAGGGGATTCCCTTGGAATCCATCTGGGAATGCGGTGGGAGCAGGGCAGGGGCTGCCCGGCCCAGCGCCGTCGGTGCAGCCAACACCGGGGCTCGGTTCTTGCCGAGGGCATCGCTCCAGCACCGCGCAGGATCAGACCCCCCACGACAGACACCGGGGGGGCCCAGGGGAGGAAATGGGGCAGTGAGGCCCCGACAAAGCCCAATTGTGCCCGGGCGGCCCTGGGAACAGGCACTCAATGGGCTATAAACAGCTGAAGGAGCCGCTCGGTCTCGGGGTGAACAAAGGCATTTGGGAAGACGTTTCCGAGCTGGGTCCAGCTGGTCCTGGCTGGGGGGAGGGACGGGACCGTTCCCACCCCAGCACACAATAGGGAACGGCCAGGTTGGGAAAACAAGAGGCCGTGGGCAGGGGGTCAGTGCCAGCCTGCCAGGAGACCCAGGTGATGGCACCAGGGGTGCTGTGAACCCCAGTACTGGACGGAGGCAGCAGTGTGGGGACAACCTTTGCATCACCCCAAAACCCTTCCTGCACCTTCCGACCCCCCCTCAGCTGCCCTGACACTCCGTGGTGGCCAAGACCCGCGTGTCCCCCGTGGGCCAGAGCTGTGATCCTGGCCCAGGGCAGTGCTCCAGCCCTGGGACAGCAGCTGGGGACAGACACACAGCCCCACAGCAGTAAAGCTGTCAGCAGGGCAGGCACAGAGCTGTGTGAAATGCTGCTGACCTCAGGGCTTTGCAGCAGCCAGGACAGATTGATGTTCCCCGGGAGGGGAAGGGCAGGCCGGGGCAGCAGCAATGCCTGGCTCAGGCACCAGGGGAAAAAAAAACAACCCTGGAGGCAGCGATAACCCCGGCTCCAGCCCCAGCAGGGTTACCCCTGGGCTTTGTTTTTGCTGGGGTTTGGTCCCGGGGCGCCTGGTGCTGCCTGAGGATGGAGGAGACAGCAGACACTGGTCCCCAGAACTCACTGCCAGGAGGGACAACCCCCCCATGTCCCCTGGGACCCCACCCAGCACTGCCACATCCCTCCTCCTCTTGATAAGGGGGTTGAAGGGCAGCAGATGACGTGGCCCGGGGAGCCAGGAGGAGGCACTGGGGATGTCAGTGCCTCCCCCTCCTTCCTGTCTGCCACCCTGTGCCAGGCCCGGAGGTCAGTGCCAGGTCAGGGACAATGTTTCTCCCAGCGTAGGAGTTCCTTCTGGAACCAGGAGCAGGAATGTGCTCTGAGCTAGAGCTGGGGCCAGGTGCTGATGCAGAAGACACAGAAGCCCAAGGAGGGACAGAAGTTTATTCTGGCAGTTCCCATACAGGGCAGAGATCTCCCCATTCTCTACACACCAGCCCCAAGTCACCACCACACTTGGGACTCCTTGGCAGAAGGAGGGCCCAGACTTAAACCTCCCCCTTCTTCCTCCCTGCGAAGCCTGGTGCTGCTGCTGTGCTCCCGAGATCTCCACCACGTGCAGGTTCCGTGGGTGTCAAGCAGGTGCTGTGGGTGGGGGCTGCAGGGAGCCACGGGAGAGCTGCCAGCAGGACAGCAAGTCCTGACCCCCACCCCGGGTCACTCACATCCAAGTCTCTTCTATTTTCACACCATGGAAGAAGCCAAAGCTACAGAGATGTGGGTGGCAGGAGGCCGGGAAGGGTTTTGTGGCTGGAGGAGGAGATGAGCTGCAGTCCTGCTCCACCTCCACAGCTCCCATCTGCTCTGACACAGAGGACGAGCTCGGGGGGCTGCGTCTCGAGCACATCCATGGGGTGGGCAAACCCCGACCCTCCAGAGGGTGAAGAGCAGCAGCAGACACAACACATTGCCCTGGTGCAGGAGGGAGGCTGCTGGGAGCTCTGCAGGTGACAGGGGAGCTGAGGGGGACCCAGACGGCCCCAGCCCCGGGCACAGCGGCTCCCGAGGGGCCCCGCGGTTGCTCACACAACTTTTATTAACTCTTTTCCGGGCGGTTCCTGTTCAGCACGGCCCGAGGGGCGAACTCCAGCTTGTCCTTCAGGCTCACCACGTTGGTCAGGTCCTTGCCTGCGATCTCCTGCAGCCTCCGCTCCTCCCGCTGCTCCGAGATGCTCTTCTCCTCCGTGGCCGGGGGGTCCCCGCGGAGGAACCACTCCAGGTGGTAGCCCACCAGCCCCACCACGAAGGCCACCGGGAAGGTGACGTACGGGGCCTTGGAGCGCACGGCCGCCCAGAGCACGGACCACATGGCGCCGAGAAGCGGAGGTCACGAACCGGGCCCGGACCCCACCGGAGGCCTCGGGGGAAGCAGCGCCCGGGAAAAGCTCCGGGAAAGGAGGGAGGGGGAGGGGGGAAGAAGGGGACAAAGCCGCAGCGGGGGACTCGGCACTGAACCCGCAGGGAATCGGGGACCCCGCAGCCCTGGACCCCCCGCGGGGCTCCCCCGGACCCCGCAGCGAGCACCGGGCGGCCCCGCTCACCTGGGCCCGGCCACCGCCACCGCCGCTTCCGGTACCGCCCCTTCCGGCACCGCCCCTTCCGGTCAGCGGCGGGAGCGCGGGCGGGCGGGCGGGGCTGCCCCCTGGCGGGAGGAGCGGGAGGTGCGGGGAGACCCGCGGGGAGAGCCATGGGGGGAGCCTGGAGAGACCCCCGGGGAGAGCCCCGGAGAGACCCCCCGAGAGAGCCATGGGGGGGAGCCATGGGGGGAACCTGGAGAGACCCCCCGAGAGAGCCATGGGGGGAGCCATGGGGAGAGCCCCGGGGAGACCCCCGGGGAGAGCCATGGGGGGAGCCATGGGGAGAGCCTGGAGAGACCCCCCGAGAGAGCCATGGGGGGAGCCATGGGGAGAGCCCCGGGGAGACCCCCGGAGAGACCCCCGGGGAGAGCCATGGGGGGAGCCCGGAGAGACCCCCGGGGAGAGCCATGGGGGGAGCCATGGGGAGAGCCCCGGGGAGAGCCCGGAGAGAGCCATGGGGGGAGCCATGGGGGGAGCCATGGGGAGAGCCCCGGGGAGAGCCTGGAGAGACCCCCCGAGAGAGCCATGGGGAGAGCCCCTCGGAGAGAGCCATGGGGAGAGCCCGGAGAGAGCCCCGGAGAGAGCCACATAGAGACCCATGGGGAGAGATGCTGCTGCCCCAGAGAGAGCCCCGATACACCCCACAGACTCCCCTCTCCATCACACAGAATCTCTTCCCCATCCCATGGACTCCCCCTCTCCATCCCATAGACCCTCCTCTGCATCCCAGTCTCCCCTCTCCATCCCACGGACTCCCTTCTCCATCCCACAGAATCCCCTCTTCATCCCCTCTCCATCCCACAGACTCCCCTCTCCATCCCACAGACACGAAGGGGTGGCAGACGGGGGAAAGGCGAGCCCGGTGCCGGCCGTGTCCCCTCGGGGAGGTGGCCGCTGGCCCGGAGTAACCAAAGTCATCTTTATTAATTGCAGCGGTTCGTTACAATAAAAAGGGAGCCACGTGTCACGGTCACTGCACGGCGCTGGCCGAAGGAGGGGGGGGGGCCGGGGGCCCCTTCCCAGGCACGTCCCTAAATCCTGGGTGCAGGGAGGGGGGGGGAGCAGGTTGGGAAAGGGCTTTGGGTGGCTGAACGGGCGCTGTTGACCCGGAGGTGTTTAGCACCGACAGACCCCCTGGAGTGAGGGACCCCCGGCGTGGCCCTGGTGTCCCCTGCTACGTGGGGGGCAGGAGCTGGGCCTCCCCTGCCCCCCAGCTGCCTCTGATCCCACTGCCCTGCCCGAGGGCCCCGGGCGAGGTTTGGCTCCGGATTTCGGGAGCTGCCCGGCACCCACCGGCCCTGCCTGGGGGTGGCTGGTGATGCTGCGTGGGGCTGGGACGGGGATGGGGTCCTCACCTCTTCTGCCACCAAACGGGACACAGGGGAGGACAGGCTGCTGGGAGAGGGATCGGGGATGGGGACGGGGATGAGGCAGATGCAGCCTCTTGCCCTGACACCCTGCTCTGCCCTGGAGGGACCTTTGGGACCCTCCCTGCCCTGAGCCCTGCTCCTGGCCAGGGCATGGTGATGGGGGAGTTGGGATCTGCAGCATCCCATCCCCATGGGACACCAGGAGCTCAGGGAGAAGGGATGGCTGCAGGGTGGTCTCTAGCAGCTCCCACTCAAGGGACAGCTGCCAGCCACATCCAAGCTCCCATCCCACCCTCCAGCACCGGGGAAGCAGATCCCACAGGCACCGAGGAACAGGGGGACTGGATCCCCCCTCCCTGGCTGGTGCCACCCTACAGAGGTGCTCTGGGCCTGCAGTCTGGCAGGAGGGAAGGACGGAGGGATGGAGGGATGGAGGGACAGAGTGATGGGGGAAGAGGGCTGAGAGGGAAGGGGGGAAGCGCGTTGCGATGCTCCGTGCGAGGGAAGCGGGGCAGCTCGCCAGGACCAGGGGGTTCTGCTGCTCTGCTCTGTCCCACCAGCGCTGGTCACGAGTGGGTTCTGGTTTATTCCTCAGGTTATATTTATATATGTATAGAGGGGAAGGAGCCCTGGCTCCCCCACAGCACCCAAGCAGGAGGCAGGTGGGGAGCCCCTTGTCCCTGTCATGTCCCAAAGCCACAAGCAGGGCCGGGGGGCTCTGATCAGGTGGGGGGGGGGGAGGGCTGGGGGGGCCCCATCCCCACCAGGCGCTGGGGGATTGCACTGAGTACAGAGGGGTGGGGGGCCTGCCTGCAGCCCCCTCCCCTCCACCTGGCAGGATCAGGGGCTAAGGGTCACCTCACCCAGTCTTTCAGCTGGGACATGGGCTGGGGGGGGTGGGGGTGCAGAGGGGCTGAGGGGGTGGGAAGGGGACAAAGAGCTGGGACACAGCCCCAAGGAGGGAGGGAAGGAGAGCCCCGAACCCTGGGAGAGGCTGGCAGGGGCATGCGGGCAGGGGGCAAGGGGACGGGGCAGAACCGGGCTTGCGTTCGCCCGCCGTCGGATCCACGGAAGGTCTAAGATAGAAAAGAGAGAAGCTGTGAGCGGGGCCAAGAAGTGCCCCAGGGTGTCCCCGCGGCCCCCCATCACAGTGAGCTACGGCCGCGCCGTCCAGTCCGGGTAGAAAAGCGGAGGCTGCGGTCACAGCCGGGTCTGCGCCTCGGGGATGTAGATCTCGATGCTGTCCGCGCTCTCGGTGGCCGAGCTCTGGCGGAAGGATGCCGCTCGCTTGGCTGCCAGGAGGCGCTTGCGAGCCTCCTGCCGCTGCCGGTCCACCGAGTCCAGGGATCGCTCCTTCACCGGGTGCACCTTGGAGCGCGGCGGCTTCTTTGGTATCGGGGGAGGAACCTTCTTCTCCTCCTGCACAGACAACGGGGGCTTCAGGGTGGGCGTGGGGACGGGACCTTAGGGGAACGGGTGTCACGGCTGCCGCGGGTGACAAAGCCAAAGCCACAAGAGGGTCCCACAGATTCCCCAGAACTCTGCCGGGACGCCGGGCGGGGCTGCTTGTCCCTTTGTCCCTCTGTGAAGGTGCCTGTGGCACATTGCCCCTGCCTGTGCCGAGATCCTGCCGGGAAAGCCAGCTGCGAGACCACGGCAGGGTAACAGCCCCTTCCTTAGCCTCGTTTTCCCCAGATCTTTGTTTTTCATGTATGTGCTGAAAGCGCTCACTAGCAACAGCCTGGCAGCAGCAATTTGGGTGCAGATGTGTTTGGGGAGGAGGGAGACAGAAGTGACAGGTGAGGAGTGGCAGCAGCAGAGCCCTGCCCTTACCTTGGGCTCCATGATCTTCCACCCATTGGCCTTGAGCTGCTGTAGCTCTGCAAACTTCATGCTGACATCCTCAATGGAGAGCTGCAAGAGGTCCCAAAAGCCAGCCAGGTCTTGAAAGGTGGGCACTGGGAATGCATTGGGATCCTGAGGGGACAGAGGGACAGAGTGTCATCCATGTCCACCTGCAGGACATCAGCTGTGCTGGCCGTGCTCTTTGCTGTCCCTCAGGGTGTGATGAAGTCCCTTTTCCACCAGCTAAGAGTATAAGACCCCCTGCCCACCATGGCTGACTCCATGGCACCTCTGCTCAGCACTCACCATGTTCTGTTGGCAGAGGCGGTAAAATTGCTGCACCTTCTGGGACATGAGGAGCTGGGCACTGCCCACAGCACTCCGGATCTTCTCCAGGACTGGTGAGGGAAAAGAAGAGAGTCAGCAATCCCATGGGGCAGGAACCTCCCCCTGGGGGCAGCAGGACACCCTGGGCAGCTCAGGCCTCCCCAAACCACGAGGGTTCTCCTCCCTCCTCCAGACCCCACTGGTCCCAGAGGGTTTCCTCGTGTTTCTTGCCCCTACCCAACCTCTTTTGGCAGGGAGTTACTCCACCACTCTGAGGTGGGAGTACTGCAGGACCTCAGCTGTGGCCCCTCAGCCCCACGGGAGCCCTGGTCCTTCCTGATCCCACAGATCCCTGCGACTCACTCTCCTCCGGCAGGTCATAGTCCTCAGCCTCCCTCTCCATCTGCTGGCACCAGCCCTCCATCTTCTCCACCTCCGCCTGCAGCAGTTTGATGAACCATTCCCCGTCGCGGTGGCAGGGAGAGGCACGGCCGGAGTCGGGGAGGCTGCGGGATCCCCGCTCCATCCAGGCATCCCGCCGGGGCACCTCCACCGTGTCGTACTGCAGCTGGTAATCCTCCCGGTACGCCCACTGCCCCTGCGTGTGCACCGTCTTGTAGACCGCATACTGCCGCCCGGACTCGGGCTCCGAGGAGTGACGCTGGAAGGGGCGCCCGAACTGCAGAGCTTTGTCCTCGGTGGCCACGGCCAGCCCGGAGAAGCCCTCCAGCTCCAGGTCCGCCTGCACTCCCGCCGTCACGCTGTTGGAGCGCTTGAAGCGCGCTCGCCTGGGGAGAGACAGAGAGCGTGGGGACCCCCGTGGCCAGCGAGGACCAACCCCCCTCCCCCCCCATCGTGTCCTCCCACCCGTGGGCAGGAGGTGGCCGAGGACACTGGCCCGGGTCCCCGAGAGTTTAGGGCGGTGGGGACAACCCTGAGCATCCGCAACCCGCCAGTCCCTCGTTCCCTCTGCTCTTAGCCCGTTTCCATGGCTACCGGTGCTGGACCGAGGATGGAGAGGAGCGTGCTTTGGGGCTGCGTGGGCACGTTGCCGGAGCTCCTGGCACACGGCTCTCCCACCCCAGCCAAAATGTCATGTTCAGCTGCAGAAAAGCCCCAAGGTTTTATGTGAGCCTGGGCCAGGCTCAAAGCCTGGGGCTGAGCCTCAGTAAAGAAGACCTGAGCACAGGATGGGAGTAGGGGCACCCCTTCCCCAGGAAGCCCCTTCCCTGGGCAGTCCACTTGCAGCAGAGAACTGCGAGGGTGAAGGGAAGGATGGATTCTTCCCCAGTTGGGGGCATCCAACCTGGGATGGGGATGGTGCTGAGCTCTGGGGGTCTCAGTCAGAGAAAAGAGGGAAAAAAGCTGCAGGGCAGCTCAGGGAGCCCCAGGGAGGTGCAATCCCCAGGTGCACTGTGTCAGATCTCAGTCCAGCCCAGCCGTGTGGTACCTTTTGTCCTCCTCCACCTGCACCCCGATGGAATGGAACTCCCTCTGGCTCCGGGCCTCTGTATCCGAGTCAGAGATGGCCTCAACCTGCCGAGGGGCAGAGGCAGAGCGCTGGAGGGTGGCCTGGAGGCACGGCACAGTGGCTCAGCATCACCTGTGCCACTCGGGCAGGATCAGAGCCAGGTCCCAGCCCCCAGGGAGTATTGAAGCCCACCTGGACGCCGATGGAGGGACGCCACTTCCGCTGCCGAGCCAAGCTCCGCAGCTCCTCCCGGCCGGGAATGGCCTTGATGATGAGTGTGGAGGGCTTGGGAGCAGAGCGGGGCTGGACGGGTGGCAGGTCGAGGGCCACGGCCGTCACCTTGGAGCTCTCCAGGCTCTCGGCAGAGTTGCACCGGGCCGCGGCGTCTTTGGACCAGGCGGGGCTGCGGGTGACCTCGCTGGGCAGGTAGGTCTCGTGGGTGGACTCGGTGCTGCTCTGCGCCGTAACGGAGATGAGGGGTTTGGCTTTGGTTCCTGGAGGGATGGGAGGTGGAGCTTTTCTGTAACTGAAGGCTGTTGTGGGAGAGGCGCAGGATGAAAAGGCGCGTGAAAACACAGACATTTGCTCATTTCCCGCCGCGAACGGGGGTCCCGGGGAAAGGAGGGGGACCTCAGCTGCCTGAGACTGGGGCTGGAGCTCAGAGTTTGGCCAGTTCATCCCCAGAAAGGACTGGAAACCACCCCACACCCATGCTGGCCACGCAGCTGCAGCCCCCAGCAAGGGGCAGAGATAGGAAAATGTAGCAGGGGCAAAGAGGGCAAGAGGGAACAGCAGATGGGGTCTGGGAGCACAGAGCAGCCTCTAACCGAGGCTGAGCCATGAGTGGGGTGCTCGTGCCCTGAGCTGGGGGCTGCAGGGGGCTGGGGGCAGCTTGGTGGGCACCTGGGCAAGCAGGCAGGGAGACAGAGGGATCCCTCACGCGGCCAAGCCCCCCCATCCCCCTGGACTCACAGGTGCTGGGCTTCAGGATGCTGCTGGTGATGGGTGGCCCAGCAGGGGCCGACATGGAGAAGAGGGAGAGGCAGTCGTCATCCTGGGAGCAGCCTGCCTGGATGGCCCGCAGGTAGCTGTGGCTCCGCATGCGGAAGCAGCCGGGCAGGTCCAGAGCTTCCACAGCCTGAGACTCCACCTCACCAAACACCGACTCGCAGACGGTCTCGAACTGGTGGTTGAGCTCGTCGTTGATCTGGGGAGAGCAGTGGGTGAGGCTGGGGGTGGTGAGCAGGGGCTGGGGCTGAGGGTGGGAGGGAGATGCTCAGAGGAGCATCCGTCACCCCCCCACACCTTGTCCCCACGGCGGGACACGGGGCCCTACCTGGCCGGTGGTGAAGGAGCGCCCGTAGCTCTGTCCCCGCGGGAGCATTCGCGGTGGCGTGCAGCAGCTGGGACAGTTACAGATATATGAATCAGAATAGTGCCTACTTGCAAACCTAATGAGAGACAGTGGGAATAGAAGGGATGGCACCGACAGCAACACATCCAAGCAGAGCATTCGGAAACGCAGCTGCAGCGATGCTCCCAACGGCCCCGCTGCTGTCCCCGCTCCTAACTGCCCCAAAAATACTGTCCTGGGGGTACAGACCCCTCTCCCAGCAGGGCTGGGGACAAGCAGCCAGGCTGTCACACTCCAGGACTGGGTGACATCCCCTTTTTGAACATGTCTCTCTTCCCCAGTCTTTGCTCGTGACCGCAGCGGTGTGTCCCACCCTGAGGCCCGGCGCAGCCACATCCCCTCCCCCCCCCAGCACCCACCAAAGGAGCCCCAGCTCCCGGAGACCCCCAAGCCCCCCGCCCCGCTACCCCCAGCAGCGCTGAGATGGAGCCAGGGGGTGACAGCTCTTACTTGGTCCTGGCCTGGTCAGCGCTGGAGGAGCGGCGGTAGCTGTCTCGCCGCGTGGCCGCCCTGGGCAATATTTTGGTGCTGGCCTCCGAGTCGGCGCTGTCCTCGTCACCCATGGCCTTGATGTAGCTGCCACTGCGCATCCGCCGGCAGGGAATCTCCCCGTCCTTGCCCACTGCAGGGTACCCGCTCCACTCGTCCTGCGGCACCTGGGCCAGGAGGAGACCAAGTGTGGGCGTCCGGGCTGCCACGGACGAGCCCCACTCCCACCCCGTGGCACACGCCAGCCCCTGCCCCACACACGTGCGTGGCCCGAGACCGGTGTGCCCGTGCTGCCGTGGCCCCCTGCTCTCCCCATGACACCCCCAGGGCTGCAGGACAGACCCTGGGAGCTCCGATCCCCCTTGGACAGCCCTTTAATCCAGGGGAGCTGATCCCTCTGAGCAGCCACAGCTCCCCACGCGTTCCCAAAACGTGGAGCAGCGCAGCCGTCCCCACCTTGCAGCCCCCCCGGCAGGCACGGCTGGGCCAAATCCCACCCATGCCCGTGTGGCAGCCCGGCTGACGTAGCGGCCGCTGGTGCTACCACGCGCCGCTGACGCCGACACCACGGGGTCCATACCGGGCTGTGGCAGTGTCCCCCGGTCCCCGCAGGGAGGGTGGCAGGGCTGTCACTCTGCCCCAGTTCCCCTGCTGCCAGCAGAGAGGGACCCCGGCCAAGCCCCCTGTACCCGACCAGCACGGCATTGCTGCTCCCTGTCTCCTTCCCCCAGGAAAGGGAGAGAAGAGTTAATTAGGTTTTAATTGAAAGGGTGATGACCTAGAAGGGAGCCAAGTGACGAGGCAGGCGGTGGCACTCAGCCAGGCACAAGCAGGATAAAAGCCACGGGGAGGGAGAGGGCGTGGAGCTGCCAGCAGCCCCGAGCCGACAGAGAGGGTCTGACCCCAAACCCAGCGAGCACGGGGCAGGAGGCAGTGGATGGGGCTCCGGGCAGTGGGGAGCAGCACAGGACCCAGGGGACAGGCTGCAGGTGCTGGGGACATGGAGCAGATCCAGAGCATCCCTGCACCGCCGCCAGGACGGGGGAGCCCATCCCCAGCTGAGCCCACAGCATCTCTGGCTGCGGTCCCCAGGGTGGCAGCCCCCTGCCATGTCCAGCCCCTCACCTGCAGGTACTGATATGCTCGGTCTTTGGCCTTTGCTTCCTGAAGCATCAAGGTCTTCTCGGTGCCGCCGGCGCTGGGGTAGGCTTCACGGGCCTGGCTGACGGTCATGGTGTGCCAGGCACTCCTCTTGAGCGTCTGGCCATCCAGAGACATGGACATGCCGGCACACGCCAGGCATTTTCCCTCCCCACCGCCCTTTAGACTCTTCAAGGTCAAGTCTCTGAAGGCACTTTCGGGAGCGTCCACGCAGTACTGGGCGGCCTGGTCGGCGGCGTGCCTGCCGGACACCATGTAGCTGCTGTCGCTGTCCAGGTTGTCATCGGAGCTCCACCAGCCCATCATCTTGGACCGGTGCCGGGAGTCCACCTTACGGTCCTTGCTCTTGCTGCGCTTGCCGTGGCGGGACTGGTGGTGGTGGTGGTGGTGGTGGTGATGGTGATGGTGGTGGTGGTAGCCGTCCCCGCGGCCGTCCATCTTGGTGCCGTTGTAGTCCCTCTTGGACGGCGCCTCCAGGGAGTGGGACTTGGCGAAGAGCTTCTGGACGGAGTGGACGAGGTGGCGGATGCGGCTGGGGCTCTCGCTGCGGGGCTCGGCGCCGCCGGCCCGCGGGTACTGCAGGGTGTGGAAGCCGTCGTGGTGCAGGGGCAGCTGCTTCTCGAACTGGTCCAGCAGCGTGGGGGGCAGGCGGTTGATCTTGCCGGCGGGGTGGGCGGTCGCCATGCATTCGTCACAGGAGTCGTAGGGCTGCTGCGCGTGGTGCATCCTCGGGAAGGTGCTGCTGGCGCTGGCGGAGGGCGGCTCGCTCAGGGACCCCCCCGGGCACTCGCCGGGGCTCCGCGCTGGGCAGTAGGGATGCTCCAGGGAACAGGGCTCGCTGGGGCTGAGGAGGTACAGGGGGCGGCCCTCGGGGCCGTGCTGGGAGTAGTCGGCGGGAGGCTGGCAGTCCTCTGGGATGCAGCGGCAGCGGTGGCCGGAGGAGGGATGTGCCTGGCTACGCTCCCCATGGTAGCCCTTCATGGTGTCAGCATCCTCCCCGTAGCCTCGGCATCCTGCAGGGCTGTCCCTGCGGGCTCACCTGTGGGGACAAGCACAACGTGGTGTCACGCTCCTCTCTGAGCCCTCCTGCTGGAAAAAAACATCAGGGTTGTCCTGTGGGAATCGACTGAGGGGGTTGGGAAGCTCCCAGGGAAGGATCTGGCACCAGCTGAGCCCCAGTGAAGCAGGGCGGGGGGGTGAGGATCCTGGCACCCCACGGGGTGATGGGGCACGGCTCTGGGGCTGAGCACCCGGGGTCACCCCTGTCTGGGCTGTGCTAAGGGCTGTGGGAAGGAGATGTCACCAGCATTGATGCAGGCAGCAGTGGGGCCTGCAGACAGCGAGGGAGGACGTGCTGCCATCATCAGAAACTTGTTTTCTTCTCTGACACCAAATATTATGAAGTGTTTCTCCATTAGGAAAACGGTTCTGGCTGAGCTTTTCAGCCGTTGTGATTCACTGAGCTGCTAATGAGCTGCTGCGGGGCATGGGGAGGGGGAGATGCTCTGATGGCTCCTTCCAGCCCATCCTCCCTGCACCACCCTGGATGCCACGACCACGGATGGAGATCAGGCACCCCAGCATCCTCCTGCTGTCCCCCCATGGCTGGAGAGCCAGAGAGAGGCGATGGCTATGGGGCACGTGGGGCATCCCAGTGCAGAAGCAGAGGGGTGGATGGCACCAAGCTGGGCTGAGCCCCAGGACACTGGAGCTGAGGGGCACCCACTGAGGTTTGTCTTCCTTACAGTCCCTCAAACGCTTCGCCTTTGGTATGACTGTAAAAGAGGAAATTATGCATTCTCCAGTGTAGCTCAGCTAATTAACAGGCATCATTAATGCTCTCGTTATCATACTTGGGCAAGCCCAAGACCAGCTCCCAGACCAGCAGCAGGGAAAGGTGACCGTGGGATGGTCGGGAGAAGGTGACCGAGGGACAGTCCCCACGGCACATGGGGACCATCAGACACGTGGGGATTGGGAGGAGGGAACGAGGGACCCTGAGAGGGCCAGGGATGGAGAGCAAGCTCCCCAAGAGGGGCAGGAGGCTCCCCAGGGACACAGGGGTGGGAGGAGATGCCAGTGCTGGTGGTGAGAGGCAGACGGGGCCATGGCAGCGCCCAGGGAACACTTCTGCCCTAACAAACCCCTCTGCTGCCTTCCCTCCTGGGTCTGTGCCTCTCCCCCACCCTCCCAGTCCCACTCCTGCTCTGATGAGGCTCCCTAATTGCTGCATCTTAACCAAAGGATGCTGCAGCCTGTCACAAAGAGAAACGCCTCTCCCTGGAGAGCTGCTAGGAGAAGTGGGCACAGCAGCATGGGAGGGAGCTGCCCCCCCTGTCCTGGGGTAAATTTGCAGTAAATTGGCAACGGGACAGACAGAGGGACAGACAGGCTCCCAGCTCTGGCTCTGCCTGTGCAGGATGAGCTATCGCCTCCCGCTCAAGGAGGGAAGCTCCCAGCTGATCCAAATATTGCCTCTGCAGCGGGAAGAAGGAGTCAAAACAGCTGAGCAGCCGTCACCACCAGCCCGGGCTTTGTGCTCAGCAGCACCAATTAAAAAAAAGTTGGGCCCCAACAGGGAGGCAGCACCAGAGCTCTCCCACAGCCACAGGCAGGGCTGGAGCTGGGGCAATGGCAGAGGGTGTGGACACCGTGGGGAAGGATGGGGACATGGCATGGGGAAGGATGCCACATCCCAGCTCCCCAGAGCCAGCTGGAACACAGCTCGTGGGCCAGCAGCCATGGCCAGAGCAGTGGCCATGTCCCACCAAACGCCAGGAGCAAATCCCCTCGGGAAGGAGGGGATTGGTGCCACCAAACAGCAGACTCAAAAAGGGGGAGAAAAGTCAGCCTGGCTGAATTTTGTGCCATTTAACACCAGGGTAATTACCACCAGTGGGAACCTACCGCCCACACAATTATGTGCTAGGATAAACTGGAAGAGAATAATTACCATTACAAATAACTCACTGCTTGCCTTTATTGCATCCAAAGCCTGGAGAAACTGCCACCGGCAATTCCCCCATCACCACCTTCCCTCCAACATCTGCTCCCACCATATCTCTCCCCGCCACAAGGATCAGCACAGGGAGAAGAAGCATCCAAAGCCCCCCAGACACTGCATGCCCTGCTGAAATCCAGCCCCCTCACTTAATTTCCTATGGGAGCACTTGACAGAGGCAGTTCTGCTCCCCAGCAGCTGCCCAGGGAGATCTCTGCCTTGGCAGGGACCCGAGGCAGCCTCAGTAGGAACCCAAACCCTCTGGGATCCCCATGGCACCCAGGGGTCCCCTTTATCTCTGTGACAACTGGACAGGGAGGCGAGGGGACTGCAAAACCCCATCACAACCTCTGGGCCTGGCAAACCACCCTGGTGCAGGGGAAGGCTGAGTTTTCCAAGAATTCCAGGGCAGAGCCCAAGAGCTGGGGTTGATGGGTGGTCCCAGGCCCTCACCCTTCCCACTCACCGCCCGGCACTCAGGGGGATGCTGTCCTCATGGCCCCGCCGCTGGCAGCTCCTGGGTGCAGGGTCCCCTGGGGGAGCAACAGGAGGGGGTGAAGCTCAGGGAGGAAGAGCATGGATGTTCCCCTCCCAAACCAGCCTGAACCCACTCCCCATCTATTCCTTAGCAGCCTGGCCTTCCCTCCTGCCCTCCTCCCTACACCAGCAGCTCTGATGGGTTGCGAGCACCACGTGTTTCACCCAGCTCAGCCCTAAAACTGTCCCCAGCCCCAGCCTCTTATGCAATTCCCTGCCAGTGGGCGCCAGAGCCGGCCCAGCAGCCTCCTTGTCGCTGACTCTGATTTGCTCCTGATCCGGCCGTATGCTCCACAAAGCCTCCTCCCGCCACCCCGCTTTGCCGGCGAGAGAGCAAAGGGGATTTTTTTTTTTTTTTTCCCAGCCACAGGCTCAGCAGAGGCGCTCGAGTTCGGCCCGTTCTGCTTTTTGCAAAGGAGCGCGGGGTTCTGCCAGCATGGGTTCTGCTGGGGATCTTTGTGGCTGGGGATGAAAGCAAGAGAGAACAAACACGCAGCGTGAGCGCCTGGCGCCACGCGCAAGCTGGAGCCTGGAAAAAAAATAATAAAATAATAAAATAAAGTGGTTTTCCCACTTAGGAGCTGAGCAAATTTGATCTACGGTCATTGGAAGAAAATAAATATGGAATACAGCCATTATCTGTTTACTTTTAATCTATTTACTTTTTCCCAACTCGTTGTAAGCGAGGAGGATTGTAGAAGGCAAACATTTTATTATATTACTAATTACTCTGTTATTTTATTAGGCTGTATTAGTAAAATTTACTCAGCCTGGAGAGAAAGAAAAAAAAAAAAAGAAAGAAGAAAAAAAAAAAAAAAAAAAAAAAAAGGAGGGCTTAGTAACAGATCACCTCATTTAGTACGCAACTCTGCACCGAGTCATTATTTTCTAAAAAGTTGGATTAGCTGAGAGCAGCTCACCTCTGGTTCATTAGCTGTGCCAGGCAGGGAAGAGGGCATCATTAGGGAGAGGTTTGTCACAGCAGCAGGTAAGGGCTGGGAAGGAGAAGGAGAAGGAAGGGGAAGTGGAAAGGGAAGGGGTAGGGCAGTAAGCAGGATGCCAAGATCGCAGCGAACGTGTTTGTTGCAATCAGGAAATTAAAGGTAATTATTGTTTAGGAAAGAAAACCAGAGAGGGCTGTGAGGGACAGGAACCAACCAGCAGCTGCAAATAGAGGATAAGGTGAGGTTTTTAAAAAGTCAGAAAGGACAAATACCAACTGAAGAATTGCAAACGGGAGTGGAAGGAGAAGTGTTTACCCAGGCCACTGAGAGGGGATGGCAGCACCGTGCTGCCCAGCACAGCCAGCAAGCACCCTGATGGAGCTGGGCTGGGGTTCCTGGCATCTCCCCTGGCTCATCCCTGCCCTGGCACATCCCTCCTCATCCAGCACGGGCACCCCATGGGCACCAAGACCCTGGGTACCCCGGAGCTCACCCCCAGCGCTGCTGCCCAGTGCTGAGGAGGGGCCATGCGAAGGGTGGTGTAGGTTATTAAGCACATAATTAATTTTGGCCCCAGCCACAGCTGCCTGACAGCTCCTTCTCCAGGGCTGGGGAAAGCGAGTGCGAGAGGTGCTGCCTCTGCTGATGCAGCGGTTGGTGGGATGAAAAATCCTGCAATGCAGCACTGCTTCTTAATGAGCCATTTGTCTTTGAGCCTTCTTGACTCATTACCATGCCTGAAGAGGGATGGGAGTTGCCCCAAGTCCCCATCTGAGCAATTACTCCTGGAGCAGAGCGAGGAAACACAGCCACGACGCGGCCCAGCTGCCAGGGATGCCGACACGGCCGCCGGCACCGGGACTCCCCGCCGCAGCACTGCTGCCTCCGGCTGCTGCTGCCACCCGAGGAGCAGGGTCCCCCCTGCCTAATGCAGCCCACACAGCCCGGCACCACCAGCCCAGCCCCCCTGCTCCCTGAGCCAAGGCCAAGAGCCACACTCCTGTGCTGGGGCGTGCGACGGAGACGGAACATCCCGGGACTGCCAGGACAAAGGCGGCGGAGAAGGGAACCTGGAGCTTCAGTCCTGCTAAGTCAAAACCTGCATCTCAGTGGAAGAGCTGCTCCTTCAAAAGCCCTGAGACAGCACCCAGAGCCTGACAAGGAGCTGGCTGAAGAGGTGGCAGAGGGCCGGGGCCATGCCAGCACCTCTGGGCAGGCTGGGGAGCAGCTGGGGTGGGCTGCTCCAGGTACAGCCACCTCCAACCCTGCCCACAGGAGCCAGGACACAGCACACGGGTGCTGTGACTGCCAGAGGTGGGACCCCATGGCCAGCACAGCCAGCTGAGTCAGGAGACTACCCCGGAGGGATCCAGAAGCCAGGCAGCACCCCGGGGACCCCCACCCACACCATCTGGCACAGGGTCACGGGTGCTGCGCCGCACGGATGAGCACCCATCATGGGTTATGCCCAGGGACAGCTTCCCTCCCATGGATGCACTCGACATCTGCCCATGCTGCCCGAGGCTGGCAGCAGCCAGCACACTGCCTGATGCTCCTCCAGCACTTGGTGGCATGGGGTGACATGCAGGTGACCAGAGGGAGCCCAGGAGGATGGAGAGCTGGCATGAGACCAACGTTCTCCTGCAGCAAAGGGATGAGCAGGGGGATCTCCCTGTGCAACACTCTCTCTGGGGGCTCTGCCCTTGTCCCCACCAGCCACCTGGCTCCTGTGCCCAGAAGAGCCCCAGGAAACCCCAGGAGTTAGACCTGTCCTCATCAGGGGACCCTTTCCAGGCATATGGGGGACCCAGCAGACCCCCCCAGTGCTACCAGCTGTGCCAGAGCTGGCAATGGTGCCTCCACTGTGGCTGTGCCACTCTGCTCTCCTTGGCCAGACAGGCAGTGCAGCCTGGGCTGAAAAAGCCACTTATCTCCCCGGCCACATGGTGTAATGAATTAAGCTGGGGATCACTCCAAAGCTGCTTTGGGGGCCACACAGTGTCAGCACCAAGCACAGCAGCAGCAATGAGCTCTGACTGTTCCCCAGCACATGGCTCCCCTGCTCCTACCTCAACAACACCCATCCCAATTGGTTCCCTTCCCAACACCATCCTGCCCCACGGCCCTCCCCCCAGGGGCCAACATTTCCAGCCAGCAGGACCTGGAAATGATACAAAAACACAGCCCTTGGTCCTGGCACCTGCAAGGATGCTCCAGGCCACCTCACCCCATTCCCAGGCTGCATCCCAGCCCTGAGAGACACAGCAAGCCCAGGGCCCGGCACAGCCCAGCTCACCAGCAGAGGATCCAAACTGCTGCTTTAATGGATGGGCTTAATTTGCAAAGCTGATGAAAACCTAAATATTTAAATACATAATTCTGCACAATGCTCTTAGCGTGGGCCCAGTGTGGGGGCAGAGAGAGCGGGGGGGGGAAGGAGGGGGGGGGTTCACGACTGGTGAGCCAGGAGCACGGCAGGAATTGGGGGGCACTCTGGTGGTGATGTCAGGCACCCAGGCACTGGCACCCCCATCACACCCACAGCGGGCAGGTGGGGGCCATAGGGTGCTCTGCCATGGGCAGCAGGGTCCCACCCCACCACCAGCCTCCAAAGTATCCCATGGGGAAAGAAGAGCACGGTCCGAGCCAGGGAGATGCAAAGGGCCCTTTGGGTGGAGATTACACCACTGATATTCCTGCTACAACAGCTTAGAGATAAGAGAGATTTACAGGATTTACCAGCAATTCAAATCGAGTATTTAATTTTAGCTGCAAAGGAAGAGTGGGGGCTTGGCCTGGGGGCAGGTGGAGGTGTGCAAGCTGTGGACATGGGGGTCATCCTGCCTCCCAGCAAGGACTCCTCAGCTCTTGGGGAAAAAATGATGCTGGGGCTACTACCAGGCAGCCTCATGCTGGTGGGACTGGGCACCCTCTGCCCCAACCTGTCCCTAATCCCAGCAGCCACTCACTGGCTGCCAACTGCAGCACAGCCCCTGCTGCCACAAGGGAGCTCCCACGGGATCCTCCCTGGATGAGCCATGTGCATGGCCCAGCACCAGGGATGCTCTGAAAGGGCACTGGTCCCTTCATCCTGCCCATGGGCCAGCCTGGAGCTGGCACTTCTCTACTGCCTGCTTTGCTGTCCCCTCCCCTTCCCTGACACGGGTGTCCTCACCAAGGCTGTCCCTGGACCAGGCTGTAGCCATCCAGGGCAGGGACTGTGCCAGGGAGACAGTCTGGGGGCAGCAGGAAGGGATGCCAGAGCTGAGCATCCTCCAGAACAAGGTAGAGATGTCACAAAGGGGACCCGGCCACCCCTAGAAGCCACAGCAGGGGAAGGGGCCAGGCAGTAAGAGCCCCCGCCCCCCCCCCAGTGCCAGTTGGCCCCGAGCCCCAGCACGAGGGTCCCCACGGTGTCACCGAGCCAGGTGCCCATCCTGCCTCGCAGCACCACAGCTGGGTGTGCAGTGCTGGCACGGGTTCCGGCACGGGGCGGGTTGGGGGAGGACGGTGGAAGATGAATGAGGGAGTCGGGAGGCTAATGGCATTGTCTGAAAAGTAGGTCGTGTGCTGAGCAAAAAGATATTTATATCAAAGCTCGTTCCCCCGCAGAAGCTCCCGAGCCGGGTGCAGGCAGCACCACGAGCTCACGGCCACAGCCCCAGCACCCCATGGCACCACAAGACCACAGGACCCCCTGCCCGGCCCCACCACACTGCGTACCCTCACCCAGGGCTGCCCCACTCGTGTCATGAGCTGCAGCCAGGCCTCAGCCTTGTTGCGAACCTCAGCCACCTCCTTTCCTGCTGGGGGGGGAAGATCCATGCTCCAGGTCCCCTCCCTCATGGCTCTGGCTGTCCCAGAAAAGCTGAGAATTTGTCCCAGCGAGCCCAGAAGGAGCCAAGAGGTTTGTCCCTTGGTGTCTGCCAAGAGGTTTTCCCCCCACCAACCACCCAGCCCCAAAGCTGCAAACACGAGCCAGCCAGCAGCCACCCAGCCCCACTGCCCTGTCCCCATCCCACACCTGAGCAGCCTCGGATCTGGCAGGGGAGAAGGTTCATTTCCCATAATAGCTGTGTCGGCTGAATTTACAGCCTGGCTCCGAGATATTAATAATAATGGCCTTGCTCTTAAGTAGGGCTTTTCATCGGCCTCGGAGCCCTTTCCAGAGGACGTGGCATTATCACCATCTCATTCTCATTTCAGCAGGCAGGAGAGCGACATGGAGAAGGGACAGCCCTGCCCAGTGCCAGGCAGCCGAACCGGGACGTGCAGCGCGTTGGCCCCAGGGGAAACTCGGACAGAACCACCCCCGAGGGAAGTCCGGCAGAGCCGGGCCCGGCCCAGCAGGACCGACCCAGAAGGCCGGGGCTGGTGCTGGCCGAGCCGCGGTGATTTACACCGGCGGTGAGCCCGGGCCCCGCCGCGCCAATAAATCCACTTGAGGCATCGATAAACCAGCGTCACCGCTCCGGTGATCCACGGTGCTCCCAGCGCGGTGAGAAACCGCGGGGCAAGGCGCTGCCGCTGCTCAGCATCCGCTTCTGCCGATAAATCCCAGCCCTGCGTCAGCCGCAGCACCGGAGGTCTCCGGCGTGGAAATCCCACACCACAGCGGAGCTGCCACCCGTGGGAGCTGCCAGCGAGGGGGACCCGGCACCCGCGGCAGCCACGGGGGAGCGGGGACACCCCCGTGCCCACCCACCCCGGGCAGCAGCGGCGTGGGGCTCTGACAGCAGATCCATTTCCCTGTAAAAGTGCTCGGATCTGAAGTTATTTTTTGTTTACTAGCAACAAGGTATTGTAAATACATCTTTGCTGATAATTATAGAGTCTGGGCGCACACCTTCATCTCCATAAAATATCAGATGCTACAATTTGCCTGATTTAATGAGATTGGAGGCTGATAAGCCGCTGAGGTAAGCTGTAAACTTAGGGGGGGGGGAAGGAGGGAGGGAAATTATTGCAAATGTGCTAAACCGCCTTCGTCCTCCTCCTCCTGCTGCTGCCACGTGCCCAGCCCCAGTGCCTGTGCCCATCCCCGCAGCCCCCTGCCCAGCTCCCGGCGTGGGCCCAGGCGGCTTCACGCAGGGATGGGCATTTAGGGCAAACGGAGCTTTTTATACCATTTACCTCATTAAAACTCCAAGAGCTGAGAGCAGCACCGAGGCCTCACCGAGCCGCCCACGGGGCTGTGGCCGGGGGCTCTGCCTCAGCACACCCCACACCCCGTGGTCCCTGTTGCATGCCAGGGCAGCAGCCAGCGTGGCAGAGCTGTCAGGCAGAGGTGCCAGCAGCTCCACGGACACGTGTGCCAGGCCATGTGCTGGCAGAGGTGCGAGGACAGGGTCCCCAGAGGCGTGGGGGCACGGTCACACTGCACGCTGGCAGCCCCCGCTCTGCAGGGATGCACGTGTGTCCACTTGTGTCCACGTGTGCCCACGCGTGTGCAGCCCTGCCTGGCAGCACCTGCCATGCCAAGGACAAGCTGGGGAGGTCATGCCAGAGGGGGCTGCACAGCCATCACTGCCACCACCTCTGCACAGCCACGGCCTTACCGTGTCCCACACCACACATTGGGGTCTGGGGGCCCCAGGTGTCCAGGGCAAGGGTCCCCCCCTCTGCAGCAATGGGGGGGCCCTGCCTGGGAAGCAGGTGGTTCCTGCCAGTACCCAGCACCACTGTTTCCACAGCAACCCTCAAGGTCTCCAGCTGCTGCCTGATAACAAACCCGTGCTGGTGGCATTCCCAGGGGGACACTGAGCCCTGTTCCCCTGCCCATCACCCTGGCCTCAGGCCACGGCACCCTATCCCCCCACCTGCCAGCCCCCGGCCTATCTTTGGTGTCTGGGCTCACCCATGGCCCCTGATCCCCTCCCTGCACTGAGACCCCTAAATGATGCAACCCTCTTGCACCAAGCAGGAAAGGCACCCCCAAAATGTCCCTGCTCCCCCCCCAGAGAGGCACAAGGAGCCAGTGGTGACCTACAAATGTCAGGCTGATGGGTTAATTAATTTCCCTCTTCCTCAGGCCATTATCAGATGGAATAAGACGTCACCTGAGACTGTTAATTGGGCTAATTATTACAGTTTCAGATTTTAAATAATTAGTTACCGTCGTCTCCAGCCTTACTTTCACAGTTTTCTAAAAAGGTCAGGTGGCTCCTGACTCCAGAAACCCACGACACAGAGCCAAGGAGCTGGGGAGGGGGCCCAAACTCACCACCCTGGCTGGGGACCCTGGGGACAGTGTGGTCCCTGCTGTCCCCAAGGTGGGAACCCGCACCAGAGCTGGCAGGAGGGGACATCCTCTGCCTCGATGGTGACAGAAACCCAAGAGAGAAGGGAGGCAGAAGCAGAGGGTGAAGGATGGAGGAGCCCACCCTATCCCCCTCCTCCCTCCCCACACCCACTCGGTGACATCCCAGCTGAGCTCTCCCGGGCCCAGCAGTCCCTGCCCCGTCCCTGCCTGGGAGGGACACGGCTCCCAGCAAACCCCCCCTCATCCCGCGGGATCCCCAAATCACCCTTGTCCCGGCTCAGACTCCTCAGGGAGGGTCCCGGCTCATCGGCACCGGGAGAGCGGGGGGCACAGGAGCTGCACCCGCCCTGCAAGGGGTCCCGGTGGCCAAAGCCATACCTGGTGTCCATGGGGTTCCCCCGGGACCACCCCCTGCCCCAGCAGGGCACGGCCGGAGTCGGGGGCTGCCCGGGGGTTGGGAAGCAGAGAGACAAGCTGGGCCAGCTCATCCCCAAATCCCTCGGGAACGCCATGCCTGCTGCCAGCCCCACCCGCCGCTATTAATAGCCGGCAGTAGCCTCTTCGGGATCCATTTGCATATTTGATTGCAACTCCGGGGCGGGGCAGGGCCCTTCAATCAGACGCTCCCGCAGCCTTATTTGCATGGTTTGACATTTTGTGCTGGTTTCGCCGACACCGGCACCGTGGCTGGGGACACGGCTCAGGGAGGGTGGCAGTGGGCACGGTGTCACATCGGCCACCAAGCAGAGCTGGCAGCACCCCCCCGGCCCGCCCCAAACCCGGCAGGCTGTCACGGAGCCTCGGTGGCCCTTGTCCCCAGGTAGCCCACCCCGCCCTGTCCTGCTCTCCAGCTCGACTCCCAGCACCCGGTCCCCGTCCAACCGGTGCAGCAAGGCCACCAGCCGTGCCCGGTGGCAGGCAGGCGGTGCCAGGCCCGGCGGGCAGGGTGCGGGGCGGCGGGCACGGCCACCAAGCAGCCGCCCGTCCCGACAGCCCTGTCTGGAGCTGCCACACATCAAAGCCAGGGCCGGGCTGGGATGTCCCCAGTGGGACCCTGAACCCCACATCTCACCCATTGCAGCCCCAGGGGGACCAAGAAGTCAGGATGGTCACAGACGGCCAAGCGGGGTGACCAGTGATCAGCACCGTGGCCACCACCACAGCCGCCACCACCACCACCATGGCTACTACCAAGCCACTGCCACGGTCACCACCACAACACCGTGGCTGCCACCATGGTCACTGCTGTGCCTGTCATGACCACCACCATGCCACTGCCATGGCCACAGCCACAACCACGGCCGCCCTTGTCACTGTGGCCACCACTCCACCCGGCAGCACCCACTGCAGACAGCAGCCACCTCACAGCCCCAGGCCAGGGAGGCGCCAGGAGGAGCCAGGCGGCTCCAGGGCCTGGGGCAGACGGAGCCGAGGGCTGTGTCCTGGGACGCCCTCGCTTCCCCCTGGCTCTTGGCATCCCTTGGCAGGAAAAAACAGCCCAAGGGTAAGGGTGGGAACGAGCCTCAGCCCGGCAGGGAGCAGGTGAGGGCTTTCTTTCCCTCCCTCCTGACTCAGTTTCCCCTCCAAGAAAACACTGGAGAATTCAGGCTTGTCTCATGGAGAGGCAAGGTGGTGGTGGAGGGAAACCATGGCGAGGCATTGGAAGGACCCAACTGCTGCCGTGGCTGTGCCAAGGAGTGACCCGAAGACAGCCCAAGCTGGAAGAACAGATGTCAGCACCGGCTGTGCCACTCACTGGCAGCGGGGCCGTCTGCCAGTGCCAGGCAGAGGCTCCCCGGCTCCCTCCGTGGGCCAACACCCTGACACAGCAGAGGGGACAAGGGGGTGCAGCCCTTCCCCACACCCCTGCACAGCCTGAGCCCTCCTCACCCCCCAATCGGCCATGGCTGGGGGACGGGGGGGGACCCTTGGGGACCCCCGTGCAGGGCTGGGCTGGCAGCAACGGGGTCTCACCTCCCTCATCCTCAGCAACTGAACACACCGTGTCCCCAAGGCTAAGCACACCGTGTCCCCAAAGGTGAGCTCAGCTTAGGGGCAGCCCCAAGCACACACAGCCCCAGCAGCTGCAGCTGCAGCCCCCAGAGCCAGTGCAGGGCACCCGGAGAGGGGAGCAGACCCCTCGGGCTCCCCATCCCAGCCGGGTGAGCTCCAGGGCTATCCGGGAGCCATCGCTGCACACTCAGACGAGGAGGCGGCTGCCGGGGTTGGGGGTTTCAGACAGGAAAGGGTTAGGGGCAGCTCGGTGGGGGGGGGTCTCACTCTGCCCGGGCTGGGAAGAGTCAGCATCCCCCCTCCCAGCGCATCCCACCGGCACAAAGCGGGCCTCTCCTGGGAGTGGGTTCCTGCGAGGCACAGCCCCCTCGGCCCGCTCCCCCCCCGCCCGGCAGCCCCCCGCCCCACTCACCCAGCCGCTAAACCACGCAGTTGCCCATCAGGGCTCGGAAGGAACCGGCGGAGGAAAGCGGCTCGGCGGCTGTATTCGCTCTTTTTCTGCCAAATCCCTGCGGGCTGCCCATGCCGCGGCCACCCGCGTCCCCGGGGTCACGGCCACCCACGGCAGAGCGGCGGTGGCCACAGTCCCAGCGCCTGGGCCACTACCGGCACCTTCCCGGCGACGAGAGGCGGTGGCGGAGCAGAGACACACCCCCGGGAAGGGGGTGCCTACCCCCGCGCACAGCTCCGCACCCCCGGCAAGGGGCTGCCCACGCCGGCAGCGCCCGCACGCCCACGCACCGCCCCGCACGCTCCGCCCCGCTGCATAGGGGCGTGGGAAAGGATGGACAGACGGCCCCGCACGCCCGAACGGACACCCGGCTGCATCCCTGTGCATCTGGAGGGTCCCGCGGCCGCGCCCCCCCCGGATGCTCCCGCACAGCTGCCGCGCTGTGCACCCCCGCCCACCCGCCCCCTCCTCTGCACCCCGCAGACACCTGCGCGCAGCCCTCGCCCCCGCCGGCCCCCCTCACGCCCACATTCCAGAAGCCCCCAGCACCTGCCACGTGTCGTGATATGAAACGCCGAGACCGTCCCTCGGCTCTGCCACTCCGACAGCATCAGCCCGGGGCACACCAACCACCACGGGGTCTGCCACCTCCCGTGTATGCCCAGTAACAACCAGTTCACCATCCCCAAACCCCGGGGTCTGGGGTCCCCAGTCCCACCACAGCCCCTCCGGCTCCATGGGGTGACGGGGGCTGCCCCGGACGAGGTCCGAGTGCTGAGGATGGGATGCTGACAGGTCCCCTGCTGAGCACCACGCTGGGATTCGGTACCTTTACAGCTCTCGCAGTCCTCTGGCTCCCAAGCAGCACCCCCACACGCCCACGGACAGGCTGCTCTGCTCCGTTCTGCCCACCAAAAACTTCAGCTAATTCCCAGCTCAAGCGGCTCCCGGCCCTGCCGGGGGAGAGAGGCAGCAGGACCCCCACCACGCTTTGCTGCTGCTTTAAGGCCAAACAGACCCTCGGTGAAACACCGAGCGCTGGCAACCGCACCGCAAACATCTGCTCTTCCAACGGCATCGTGATTCACAGGGTATTAATTGGGGCTTGGCAGCACTGGGAAGTGTTTGCAACCCCTGGCTTCGCTCGGAGCCACAGCTCTCTGCCGGCCGGCTCCGGGTGCCAGGGAAGGAGCCAAACCCAGCCACGCACCGGCCGTGGTGGAGCTGTGCCAGGACGGAGACGTGGGGCACCGTGCCCAGCTCTCCCACCAGCTGCCCGGCCCCGCGGGAGAGATGCAGAACAAGCCCCAGGAAAACAGCAGCAGCAGCAGCAGCACTGGGTGCTTGCCAGGAGGAGCCGGCACCACCGGCACGGCACCGCGTGGCAGCTCCAGCGCCCGCCGGACCCGGCTCAGGGTGGGGAGGGCGCTCGCTTCGGCTCCCACCCGGCCACGCGTGGCAGGGCCTGCGGGTACTGGCGATGCTCCTGCCCGGCTCCAAAAAAGCTCTGTGTTTCTCCCCAGGAGGGTCTCCTGGCACTGAGCTGCTCAGTCCCCAGGGCAGCAGCATCGCCGGCCACCGCGGCGTGGAAGTGAACCGCAGAGCAGCACCCTGCTCCAGCACCGGCAGACAAAGGCTGAGAGAAGCCTCCTCCAGCGACAGCCGAGAGAGAGATGTGAATTCAGAAGCTGATTAGAAACCATGTCATGGCTCCTTCCCTCTCCAGCATTTGGGAGGAATGAGCTGAGGGGGGTGAACACGACATGGAAAATCTAATTAGGATTGGGGGCAGGTTGTAGAGGAGCTGTCACGGGGGCTGTGGGAACACGGCTGCTCGCAGAGGGGGACACCAGGCACCCACAGCACCCTGGGCCCCACCAAAATGGGGAAAGTACAAATGGATTCCTCTTAATCTGATGGGCACTCACTCTGCTGAGAGCAGCCCGGCCTGCCCCCACCTCAGCTCATGTGCCCACAACAGCTGTGACCCCTCTGTCTCCCACACATGACACTAAATGTCCCCAAGGTGCTGGGCAGGGCAAGGGGAGCAGGAGGGGCTCATTACTGCCCAGAGGAGGGGAGGTGAGCATGGGGTGCTGTGCTCAGAGTCTGGGCCCCCTTGTGCTGTCACTCACTGGGGGACTGAGCGTCACGAGGCCATCAAGACGGCCACAATCCCAAGGCCACAGAGCACTTAAGCAGCACAGGCTTCACCCCCAGCTCATGGCAACAGCAGAGCCCTGAGGCCTGAGGTGAAGGGTGCTACATAAGGTGGGTAGCACCGGGCAGTGCTCTGCATGTCCCCTTATGTCCCATGCTGCCTGCACCGTGGGGAGAGAGCAGCCCCCTACCACCCACCCCATCACTAGGATGTCCCCCAGCACACATCCAGCTGTGTGCCCCTGACCCCAGCTGTCCCCACGACCCCCTGGCTGCCAGCACCTCTCCCTGGCTATTCTTAGCTCCCAGCACTGCACTCGCTGCCCGTGGCACTGTACTGTTACTGCTGGCTGCCAACAGCTTGAAGAAGGCAGCCAGGATCGTGGTGGGGCTTCCACACCCCTGGTGACCTGTCATTCGGTCCCTGCCGGGCTCTGGCCCTCAACAGGCTATTTCAGGAAATCCAATTGGATGGGCAGAAGGAGCACAAGCCACGCGTTCAGCTCCTGAGCTGGATCCAGGCTCCTCACGTCACCGCTCACATCCAGATTTTAGCTTTGCCTGTGATGGCAGCGAGGGCCAAGAGTCACCTTTGGCTCCAGATCCAAATTTGTGCCTGGGTGGGATCCAGCCTTTTGGATCAGCTCGTCAGAGAGACTCAAGCAACTGCAAAACCTGGATCTGGAGCCCCAGGCGCAGCAGCATCACCCCAGGACGGGGCTGGATCCTGCCCCCAAAGGTAGGCAGGAGACCCCCCACCAGCACAGCCAAAACCATCAGGGCCCCTGCACATGTTCCGTGTCCTGCAGGTCCCAGCACATCCCTGCCCTGAGCTCACCATGGGAAGGCTGAGGAAGGCCACCCCAGGGACCCCCAGCCTGTGGTCCCCACCACCTTTCTCTCCTTCCCTGGGCTGCTGGAGTGAGAGGTTTGGGCACCAAGGGCTCAGCACCAACCTCAGTTGTGTTCCCCCACCCCAGCAGCAGGGATGAGTGGAGCAGGTCCTGGTGCCCAGGCTGGGTGGGGTGGCACCACCAAAGCCATTCCCAACTACAGATGCTGCCTGTGCTGCCCCATGCCAGTGCTGTCACCATCCCTGCAGCCAGGAGGGGCCCTTCAGCTCAGATGCTTCACAGTCACTTTGAGAGTTATTTTTTCCCTCTCAGCCCTGCTGAGAGCTTCAGTAATGCTTTGAATGGGCTGATGTGCCTCATTCCAGCCTCCCCAGCATGGCCATGCCCCTCTCCCGGTGGCCATCCCTCGGCTCCATCCCCAGCAGACAGGGTTCTGGAGGGCTGGGGAGCTATGGACGCCGGCAGGAAGACTCTGAGGAGGCAAAGAACCGAGATAGAGGGGAAATGACATCCATTTCCTAAAGGAGAATCTGTGCTGCTGGACGGATCCTGCCCCCATTTACACCACGGGGGCAGCAGGCACCCAGCAGCCCAGCTCTGTCCCCTCCTGCCTGGCCTGGGGAGCAGGCAGGGACCTTGCCATGGGCAGGGTGGCCCTGTGCCCCACGAGGGAGATGACAAATGGGGCTGGATGTCTGAGGATTGAGAGAGACAAGTGGTCCCGGGGCCAACTCCTGCTTAAGGTTTGGCACAAGGTGGAGGGACCAGCCTGGCTCCTCTAACAAAACCCAACCACCCAGAGGAAGGAAGGTAGTGAGAGGAGACAGACCCCAGTTCCTGGCTCCCCAAGAAGCTCTTCTTGCTTGCCAGGCCGAGTGGGAACATGCAGCCTGGATGCACGGAGAGAGGCACAGCTCAGCTCATGCTCTGTGCCAGCTCCCAGCACCCGCTGGCAGCTCTGGACCCCCATGGCCCAGCTGGGACACGGCTCCTGCATGCAGAGTCAACACCCCCTCCCCTCCCCACCTTTTATCTTTTCAGGCTATTGAGAGGGGAGACCACCAGGCTGGAGAGGGGTTCTAGGCCTGCCCAACCCTGGTCCGAGCCCTGTGCAGCAGGAGAGCACCAGGATGGCTGTCATTGCCTTCTGGGGTGGGTAATGGAGGGGCTGAGACGTTCAGCCCATCCTCAAAGCATCACGCACCAGGAGATGGGGGGTGCCCGCACCCCTTCTTTCGCCCCCCCTCCCCCCCCGGGGCATCTTTCCCGGCCGCGCCGATCACCGCGGTGCCGGGGCAATGTCCCCAGCCATCTTGTCACCGCCCCCTGAGCCCCTCAACACCCTCTCAGCAGCGATGGATGGGCGACACGTCCCGTCCCCGGGGGGCCTGTCCTGCACGGCCCCGTCGGGGCGAGTCCCCCCCCCCGCACTGGGCACAGCGGATCCCCTGGGACCGGAGCCCCCGTGGCAGAGCCGGGCACCGGCCGCCGTTCCCTCAGTCCCCCGCGCCCCCGCCGCTCTTACCCCGCTCCCGCCGTCTACATCCTCCGGCCTCTGCCGGGTGGGTCCCCGACGGCCCGGCCCGGCTGCTCCCGGCCCGACTGGTACCGGAACGGCTGGTACCGGAGCGGCCCGGGCCGGCGCCCCGCGCGTGGGAGCGCGGCGGGCGGCAGCATGCGAGTGGCGGTGGCCCCGCAGTGCAGCGCGGATGGGCGCGGAGCGGCGCGGAGCGGTGCGGATCGGTGCGGAGCGGCAGCCAAGACACGGCGGTGGATTTTCCCCGGGAGTCAGAGCGGGCGGCGGCGGCGCAAGATGGCTCCGGTGCGGCTCTGCCGCCGCCTCCCGGGACCCCCGGACCCGAGCGAGCCCGGGATGGGAGGAGTGGAGCTGGGGAGCTGCCGCCCGCCGGGCACGCAGCGAGGAGTCTGCTCTGCCGGGCTGGGCTGGCACCCTGCAGGGGGTACCCACCCGTGGGCATCCCTCCGGGGCGGCGGGGCTAACCCTGGAACCGTCACCCACCCCTGCCCGTGGCCACATCGCCTGCCCGGGGAGTGCCGGGTACCGGGACAGCCCCAGGGCACAGGCACAGCCCTAGGACAGGTGCAGCCCCCAGGGTGCCAACCTCCCCCAGATACCGCCCACCTGCCGAGCCCCTTGCGCCGTGTAATATAATAATAATAATAATAATAATAATAATAATAATAATAATAATAATAATAATAATAATACGCGGGTTGCAAGTGCAGTGCACCAGTAACGTGGTTAACACCTCAGTGTGGGGGCTCTGTGGCCCCTGCTGACACCGCACCAAAGACAGAGATGGGGCTGTCCCCACCCTTGGCATGCAATGGGTCCCCTAAACGTCACGCTGCCCCCTTAGGGGGGTGATCCCAGCCCTCGCTCAGCCCTGCAGCACCCCCAGTGCTGCCAGCATGGCTGCTCCTGTCTGCATGCAGGGAGCTGAGCTCTGCCCACATCCCTGAGCATTACTTACATAAAACGATTAAAATTCAGTGCAAACTTCAAAAGGGGAACAACGGGTGGTCGAGGGTGGCCAGGCCAGGACCAAGTGCAGAGCAGAGGCATCCTTGTCTGTGCCCTGGCTTTGCCAGGACATGGCACACCACCCAGCCCAGCCTGTGGGCACAGCTGCATGGAGCCAGAGCACGGCTGCAGCCTGCACCCCATTAACTGTGCCGTGGGCTCCCCGAGTCACGATGCTGCTTGATCCCCATGACACATGGACACCCTGTCCCCTGGGGCCTGGCTTTGCCCCACAGCTTCGCCCCCCCCCGCCAGCCAAGCAGTCTTTAACAACCCACTGCCGAGGGACACAGGTGACACCCAGCTGTCCCTGTCCAGCTGCCACCCTGCCCCGCTGCCCTGCCAGCACCCAGCAGCCCACCTCCTGCCTGATGCCTCCTGCTTCCTTCCCAGCAACCGGTGAGATGGAGCGTGCTGGAGAGCAGCTCTTTGCGGGAGGAGGGGGAGATCCCTGGTCAGGAGCACTGATGCACCCCGAAATCCCCGGCCCCTGCCCCAGAGCCTCCGTGGTCTCGCAGCACCCACCGCCCCCGTCCGCCAGCGCCAGGAGCAGGGCTGCGGTGGCGGCTGGAACGAGCCAGGGATGGGAAAACACCATCTTCCTCCCACGCAGCCGCCCACGGCCCTGCGCTGCCTCTGCCGCCCACGCTGCGCGCCGGGGGTCGCCAGGGAGGTGGGCGGCAGCCGTGGGGGGGCTGCGCTGCACCCACCCACCCGCGGGCAGGGCACGGGATGGCTGGGGGGGGGGAGCTGGGTCCGGCAGCCCCCTCCTCCCCCCCCCCCCAGTGCAGGATCAGGGCTGAGCTGTAGCCGGGGATGGGGGGGGCTGTGGCTGGGGGCTGGGGGCGGGAGGTGCTGGAGCTGCACAGTGTGTGGCACAGACACCCCCCAGCAAAGAAGCTCTTGGGGAAAGCTCTTGGCTCGCTCATTTTTAATTGTGGCTGAGAGCAGGTGGGATGCAGGTGCAAGGCTTGGACATGATGCAGACAGGACTGACCACAGGATCCCAAACAGACACCCACCCACGCCCACCCTCCCCCCGAGCAGCCCTGCTCAAGCCACTGGTGTCTTCCATCACACATCCCCATGGGACAGAGAGCCCCGGGAGGGGACCACAACCCCTGGGAATCACTCCCTCTCTTGTCTCACCACATCCTGCCAGGGCTCAGCACCCCTTCCCGGACAAGCAGCCCCTCTCAGGTGCCTGCGAGTGTGGAGGGCGGGATGGGTGTGTGAGGAGGAACCACGGGCCCATGAACACGTGGGAACGTGCGGAGCAGAGCAGGGGTGGCTCCAGGGCAGCCGAGGAGGGCAGGACCCCGACTACGAGGAAGCAAAGGAGGATGCACGGACAGCGGGTGCGGTCCCTGCGGGGACCGAGGGGGGGAGCGGGAGGCAGCGGCCGATCTTGCGCAGGGTCCGTCCCAGGTCGGCGCGGAAGCGTCGGATGCAGAAGCAGTACACGAGTGGGTCGAGGCAGCTGTTGAGGCTGAGCAGGGCCACGCTCAGCGTGTGCAGCACATCCAGGGGGGCAGGAGGCCCGCAGAGCGGCTCGGGGGGGCGGCTGCCCACCCAGGGAGCCAGCGTGAGGTGGTAGGGAGCCACGCAGACCAGGAAGACCAGCAGCATCCCCAGCACCATGGCACGGGCCTGCTGGCGGTGGGAGCCAGGGGAGGCTGCGGCGGGCGCCGAGAGGGCGCGGGCGATGGAGGCGTAGGTGCCCAGCACCACCAGGAAGGCGGCGGTGAAGAAGCCCACCATGGCGTAGGCGTAGACTCGGTGCCGGCCGTGCTGCTCGAAGCAGGCGGTGGTGGCCCCGGCGCGGGCAGGGAAGGTTTGCCGGGTGGCCAGGGTGGGCACGGCACAGCCCAGCCCAAGCAGCCAGGCCACGGCACAGGCCAGCGCGGCGCCCCGGCACCCCGTCAGCGGCAGCTCCCTCCGCCCCGGCCGCACGGCGCAGAACCGGTTGAAGCTGATGAGTGCCATGAAGGTGATGGCACTGTAGGTCGCCAGGTAGTAGGCGGCCCCAGCCAGGCGGCAAGCAGCCTCCGAGAGCAGCCAGTCCCCCCCGGCCAGGTAGTAAGGGATCCAGAGGGGCAGGGTGAGGTTGAAGAGGATGTCAGCCAGCGTGAGGTTGATGAGGTAGATGCGGATGGCCTTCCTCACCTTGACGCTCTGCAGGAAGACCAGCAAGGCCACCAGGTTGCCTGGCAGCCCCACGCACAGCACCAGGCAGTAGACAGCAGGCACCAGCAGGAACTGCACTGGGTCGCTGGGCACACACTGGCCAGGGTGCCCTGCAGGCAGTGGCCCCGGTGCTGAACCGTTCATCCCTGCAAAGATAAGGGGACAGTGAGTGGCACAGCACTGAACACAGCCCTCAGGGGACAGGGAAGGGACACTGACCTGGTGGATGCCTGAGGTAGCTGCTGGGCACCAGAGAGAGAGACCCCATGGCGATGCCACCATCTGCACCAGGGGCTCAGCTTCCAATGCCTCCTTGCAGGAGGCTCCAGGGCTCCAGGATCCCCTCCCAGCCCACCCTCAGCCACATCCCTCCATGCCACAAGGGAGCCCAGGGACCATCCCCAGCTGCTCAGCCAGGGCTCCCCAGGGAGTGGCAGGGGCAGCTGCACCACACTAAGGGTCGAGCCACAGCCAGTGGCACCCCGAGGTGCTGCACTGGCTCCAGCAGGAAGCTGTGGGGCTTAACACCTCCCATGTGGCCATGTGCGTGCTGGGGTCACACCTCCCACCCCCCCCACTACACCCACTGGCTCAGCATGCACAGGACTGCAAAGCTCTGGCATGGGGAGGGAGTACAAGCATGGGACCAGCAGCACCCGTGCCCTACAGCCCTGTGCCAGGTGAGTTTGCTGGTCCTGGCCATGGAGACCCACGTTGTGCTGCAATGGTTGGATCCCAGGGCTGCAGCTCTGTCACCTCTCATCACCACCTGCCCACACTTCGCCACCAGCACTGAGTCACCCAGCAGGTTTTTTCCAGCAGGGCAGGGCCAGATTCAGCATGCACAGCACCCAGTACTGGGCCCAGGCACGGAGGGCACAAACTGCCAAGCTTGGGGGGGATTAAGGGCCCTTTCCCATGGGCTTCAGTTGTTCTGCAGAACCAGGACAGACCTCCCAGGGGACCCCAGCTCCTTTGGCAGTCCCCCTGTTCTTTTCCTTCTCCAACCCCTGTTTGCATGGGGGATGCTCCCACCCACCCCGTTACATACCCCACCAGGTCGGGCCGGTCCGGCCGCGTCCCCTCCGGCTGCTCCTCTCTGTCTGGTCCAGCCGAGCTAGAAGAGGCTTTAAGTGCTGGGGGGAAGCAGGGGCTGCCTGATTCCCCCCCCTGATCCTGAGCCCCCGCAGGGGTTGGTGCCTGCGGGATGGCAGCTGGAGCAGGGAAAGCACCTGTGTGTGTATGTAATGGGGGATTCCCCACTGGAGCCATGCTAAGACCCCTGCGCCGCCTGACAGGGCTGGGGGCAGGCAGGGGGGGCTGGCAGTGGTATGCAGCCCACCCCCACGTGCCCCCAGCCCTGTCTAGGACCCTTTCCCAGGGCCCCGTCCCCACCCACGCCGGGATGAAAGCAGCAGAGGGTCAAGTTTCTGCACCCAGCAGCTGGGAGAAAAAAGGGATGACCTGAAAGGGATCAAAGCTGGAATCTGCCTCCTCATGGCTCTTGGTGCTTTTGTTGGCTTCAAAGCTGGATTTAGGGGGACCAGCACCCTGCTCCTCCAACCCCCCACCCCAAGCCCTGCGAGCATCCGACTCTGCTCTGCACACGTGGCCCTGCAATTTGTGGATGTTGCTTTGGGACCCCAAATGGGACCCCAAGGTGGTTCAGGTCCCGCTGTGGGTTCCAGGGGTGTTGACATGAGAGACAGAAATAAAAAGGGGAGGCAAAATATCAAAAACAAGGGGCTTTATTCCAAAACACAAAAGCCCCTAGGAGAACAGAGCCAGTCCCAGCCCAGCGTGGCCAAATGCTGGGAAGAGCCAAACACCTTGTGCGAGTTTAGCAACGGAGCTGCCGGAATGGTGGCAGTGCCACGGTCACCGTCCCAAGGCACCAGCCTGGGCCCCACGGGGGGGGGACATCCAGCACCAGCAGCAGACACACGGTGCCTGGGCAGCAAGTTACCCTGCGGGAAGCAAAGCTGTCCCCAAAAACACCATAAGGGCACTTGCTTCCCTTCAACCAAGCCATCTGTCCTTCCCGCCTCTGGTCACTCGAACTTGGGCTTGGGGGGGTCCGTGTACCCGCGGATGTTGAGCAGCAGGAGGAGGCCGAGGCAGAGGGTGGCAGGGGCACACATGGCCAGGGGCTCCCGCAGCACCAGCAGGGTGTAGATGGCACCTGGGTGAGGAGCAGAGCGTGGGAACTGGGGCCCCTGGCCGGGGGTCCCCTGAGACCCTACGCTGGGCACTGGGCACCCACTTGCTCTCACCGATCATGATGACGCTGAGGATGAAGTTGCTGATCTCCTGCAGGAGCTGGGGCCCGAAGGCCAGCAGCAGCCCGGTCACCACCTCTACCCAGCCCACCACCTCCAGGTACCGGCCCGGCTCCGGCACGAACCCGAACTCCTTCAGGGGAAAGACCTCGGCGAACCGCACGAATTCCGACTTCTGGGAAAGGGAGAGGAGAGGAGCAGTCCTGAGCCCCAGGCTGGGGGGCACAGCCCCTCCGGCGGGGTCCGTTCTGCTCAGCCCCGCATTCCAAGGGGCTCAGCCTTGCTCACCACAAAGGGTTCAGCCCTGAACCCCAGAACGTTCAGCCCAGCACCTCAAGACCCCAACCTGCTCATTCCACCCAAGGGCTCAGCCCTGCACCCCCTGGGTTCGGTCCTGCCCTTCCCCCCGAACCAGCCCAGCCCCAGCCGCCCCCCCGCGCCCCTCAGCCGTGTCCCCCCTCACCATGTGCCGGTGCAGATCGGCCGAGAGCTGATCCGAGACCTTCACGGCGCCCGTCAGCACGAAGAAGATTCCGAGGAGGACGCGGAGCGCCCTGAACGCCGCCGCCATGGCGGGGACGGGCGGGCGGGGACCGGGGCGGTTCTGCGAGGCTCGGCCCGGCCCAGCACGGCTCGGACCCGCCCCGTCGCTCGCATTCCCGTCCTGGCAGGGTCAGGGACACGGTGTCTCCACCCCCGCAGGGTGCTGCTGAGGGAGGAGAGGGGGTTAGATTTGCAGCTTCACCCCCTCGACGCTGTGACCCCCCCCCCTTGTCCCAGCCAGCACCGCTCTCCCACCACACCAGGGTGAAAAAAATGAGAAAAACCGGGAAAAAAACCCAAACAAACAAAAACAAACAAAAAAAAAACCCCAAACAAACGAAAACCGCAGCTGGGGTTTTGTGGAAACCATGAGGGTGAAGCTCTGTGCCAGGACCTACAAAGGGCCGGGGGCTCCGGGTGGCCGCGGTGACTCTGGGACAGGCAGCAGCACAGGCAGGGACAGCCAGAGCCCTGCGGGATCAGGCAGGGCTGGCAGCGGGCAGGCTGCTCTGTCACACGCTGAGTGACAATAAACAACAGGCCAGGGCAGGCTCTAGTCCTTGTCTCAGAAACCCCTCGGGGGAAAAAGATAAAAAAAAAAAAAAAAAAAAAGAAAAAAGACCAAATCCTGCACGCCAGATTGCAGCAGCCCCGCACCCTCACACCCACAGCAGGGTCACAGCTCCGCTGCGCTGGCGGTACCACAGGGAGCATTTGTTTGTCACTGTTCCCAGGTTTGCTGCTCAGGCAGGCACCCGCCCGCAGAAATCATCTGCCTTAAGCTCAAAAAAACAACCCCACAGAGGGGGTTTTGTCCTTGCTGCAGAACAGGGCCCACGCAGGGCCAGGACAGAGGTCGTAGGTTTTTTTTTTTTGTGCAAACATTGCAAAACCTTTTCACCGTGTGTTTGCCTTTCCCAGGCAGCTGGGGCCAACACAGGGGCTGTCCCAGCACCCCCCTGATGGACACCGCGCTGCTCCACGGGTGACAAAGCCACCGCCTTCCTTCCCCAAGCCCCAGCACTGCACCACAGGCAGGGAAAAGGCTTTCAGGGCAGGACACGATGGCAAACTCTGCCAGCTCCCTGGGAGGGGACTCAACGCCCTGCGCATGGTGCCTCCTACCTGTTCCTCAGCCTCTTTTCAGACACAGGAGCTACTTAGAGAAATGAAGCACCTGGTAGGGGGTGATCAGTTTTACCAACTGGAGGATCCAGTACTGGAGACATCTACCAGGTGATAAGCGCACTCCAAAATACCCCATTTCAGGCCAGAAAGGAAAACTTTCCATAATATAAAGGTGAAGTTCAGTACATTGAATGCTGGAATGGCATTCAGGCTGTAACAGCTGACAGAGGAAGCAGCCAATGCAGCAACAATGGAAATCAGGGCAAGTTCCTGGAAAATAACAAAATTTGAGGGGAGCAGGGGAGGAAAGGCAGGGGAATCCTGCAGCAGATGTGGAGGCAAAGATGCTGAAACCCACCTCCTGCAGTGGAGCTATCGAGGACTCACAAAACCTCTGTGAAGCTTTTTCAGTATCACAATAGCAAAATAAAGTCAAATCAGGAGAGTGAAATACCTCAGTTGATCCTGTACCTGGCTGCTTGCATGAGAAAGTGAAGAACAGGGAGCAATTTTTCACTGCAGCAGCAGCAGCCTCCCCTGCCACCAGGCACCCTGCACCCCAGGGGACCTTTCCCTCTGGTGCTGCTGTGGGGGTAAAACCCTGTAATGCTGAGGTTTTAACACTTAAAACTCCCTGACAGTTAAAAAAAGGACAGCATTGACTAAATGAGAGCATGAACTCTGTGTGTGTGCACAGTACAGCTGTCTGCAGTATCAAATGGAGCAATATGAACCATGGCAATTTGTGCTGCTAGAGCTAAACCCAGCACTTTTCTGGCTCCCAAAGAACTCTGACTATGAGTGGCTCTGTCCCTGTGCTTGTCACAGCACACAGCAGGACCCACCACTCAAGCCCTTCTCACTCCAGCACTCCCACCACCTTCTGTGTTTCACAGTTATCCCAAACTTGCTAAGCTGAACAGATTGCTCACTCACTGCATACACTCCGGAATAAAATACGAGTCATTTATTTAAAAAAAAATAAAATTTTATTTGTAAAAATTTTAATCTTCCTGGCTCCTCTTCACTGCATTGACTTCATCTTCTTCTGCAAGTGCAAAGCACAAAGTTAGTAAGAGCATTAAAAATTCTGTGTTACCTGTGATTTCTGCTGAAAGGGACCCAGAGTGCATCACAACAGACCACACCCATCAAGTGTGCTCTAGGAATTGAGTAAATGAACTGCATTCTCCTTTTTACCTACATAAATTCCAAAGACCCAAAAGCTCTGCAAGTTTATATCCCTTTATTTCCTGTTTGTGCTCTTGTATTTGCTGATTCATCTTCCAGGTTATTTTGAAAGTGTTTCAGAAAAACAGCTTTTAAAAACTTTTACTTAAATTAACCTTTGAGAAGCAGCTGTTCTAATGTTCCCCTTTTTCCTTGCTGACAACCACTCATCCCCTTTCACCAAAGCTTGCATGCAGAAACAGTTATTTCCCATTTAACCACCTGTAGCATTGAGAGGAGAGTTTATTTGATGCTGCAGGGCTGAAAAGCCTCAAGCAATGGTTACCATTTTGGCTCCACAGATGAAAGATTCAGAAGTTTTACATAAAATTGAGACTGAGGGCAAATTTCAGGCAGGAATCACCTAATGCATCCCAGGGCACCAGGCTACCAAGCCCTTACAGCAGGATAAGGACACCACCTACTTGTTCACTTGTTATCTTGGTCCATCCAGATATCACTGGGCATCATGCTGGAATGTGCTCATGCTCAGCTCCTGAACTGGAAAATGATTCAGAAGTTAATAACTACAGTGAAATCTTTCCTGCAAACCCACATCTACAAAGGTATTTTTAACTACTGCCATCAAGGCAATAAGCCCAGATGGAGTCTGGGTGCTTAACCCCTCAGCTTGACAGCACATGTAGTCACTCGTACTGATTTCCCAATATTCTCCAATTCAAAGGTACTCAGTGACTGAACATCAAGTGCCCAGAAGCTTTTATTATTTCACCTGTTCAGAATAAGACCAGAAGTGATGCTTACTTCCCATGGATGAGCACTCCGGTTTCACTCAGCTTTCATCTTCACCTAAAGGATAACAACTGAAGTTATTACAGTAATACAGAGAAAACCATGACCATTTCAAAACTAACTTAAAAATAAATAAGGTTTTAAGATACATGGACTGATTAGTTATGAGGGGGGAATTTACAATTTATTCCAAAACATGAAGTGGAAGAATAAGGGGCAGAAAATAGGCTAACCTAAAGCCTTGTGAAGAGGTGAAGGAATATGCAGGTATTTGCCTGAAAAACTGCACCTTGTCTGAGCACAAACCGTAAATCACCAGTCTGAGTACCATGAAGTTTGATTGATTGCAGCCAGAGGTATACTATCCCTTATGTGAAGGCATTAACAATTTTGTCAAGCTACTCCAACTCTTTTACCCTAGTTTTTCTCCTGGATTTATGCTCTCTTTGTTCCCTTTCATGAAGGAGTGCAATGCCCCTGGACTCCTAGCAGCCCTCAGGTTCAATAGTCCTAAAAGTGCTTCAAAAGCCAAAGGAAGACACTCGAGGTCAGCATTGTCACTCTACTGCTTTTATTCTCAGCAACAGATTCTTCCCTTCTAAGATACCCTCCCTTTTACTCTAGCTAAGTTGAGGGCAAATGCAATGCTTAGCAGCAAGGGATGTAGTACAAGGTTCTGTGCACATCTCTAGTGGGGAGGCAAATCACACCACGGGCACAGTGTGATCTGACCAGGCAGGGAGAAGTTCTACTTTAGTCTCAAACCCACCACCTGGGTTTCATCATGGCCCTCAGGAGCAGAAGTATAGTATGCACGTTTTGTTTTCTCTGCCATAGCAACAAACACCATGCATAAGGGATACTATATCTTTGTGCATCCTTTTAACACTCCAGATTCACTTATAGCCACACTCCTCCCAGCCCTCCCCAGTTAGCTCTTCAGTACTGGTGTTCAGAAGCAACATTTATAGAGATGGGATATTCACAGACCACTGCGGGATTGCACAGCCAAGTCCTAACGTGTCAATCATTATCTAGCAGCAATGACAGAGGTGGGAGAAGGCCAATCCTCCCTTTTTTCCTTTTCCAGTAAGTAAGCAGCTATTTAACGGCCCCACTAGCTGGTATGGAGAGAAAAAAAAAATCTGAAGCTAATTAGCTGATGCCAAACTTGCTAGTAGTGGAAGAAGCCAAGTAATTACCCAGAACAGCATACTTTTAATGCATCCTTTCCAACATGCTTAGCCTCATTTAACATAATGGAACAATACACTGGCCTTCCTGATCATGTCACTGCAGCTGGCAATGATTAACAGAGACATGCAACCCCATTACTGCTCAAGTCCTAAAACTACTCACAGGCCTCAGTGTTTAGCTATGGGGAAAACTGCAAGCAAATCAACACTTTGTATGCTTAATGTTACAGTAAAGCCCCCATCCACGCTGTGCTGTGCTCTCCTGACAGCACCAGTACCTGGCTCTGAGGGCCTAGCAGGTACGCATATGTATTCTGACACCACACTTCTGAGCTTCAGGTAAGCTTTTGAGAAAAAGTGTATTTCACACACAGATAAAACCAAGATGAAACACAATGCGAGCACTTCAGTGTCATTTCTGGTACCCACTTGTTACAGACTGACTTAGAGCAGACATGGCTGTTTGCTTTTAAAGTTGCTACCACACCAAGTTTCATTACTGCAGACAGTCAGAGCTGGTATGAGACCCATGGTCCAGTCACAAACTGCTTGCTCCAAGAGTGTAAAAAAAACCCTGCAAGTTCAAGTATGCAGAATGAGGCAGATGTGCCAATAACCCCTCCACAACATTCCTGCAGGTCAAGTATCCAGAGCACACTGGAAAAACTAGGCAGATGTGAGCACTGGTTTAAAGAGCAATACTTCAGTTTTGCTTCATGACAGTACACATACTGCCAACAGTTCTGCTACTGAATTCCAGTCACAGTAAGAGTTAAGCCATCACAAAAAGCCAAACTGACTTTGTGACAAGTGGTGTCACTGCTTGACTAACTACACTGTGGTGTAACCAAAGACCTGTTATTATGATCTTAAGGTGCAGCTGCTGCTTCAAGAGTTCAGTGGAAAATGAAGAGAGGCTACAGCAGAGGGGCAAGGCTGTCCCAGCAGGTCCTCTGCACACCAGGAAGAGTCTCACAGCCTGGAAAGTAACACAGAAGAGTTGAAATGTGACAATACCAGAAACAAATATGCAAAGCAGAACTTTGCGGAACAAGCGGGAACACACGTTACAACACCTCCAAAATCAACTGAACGTCAGACAAGAGCTAGATCATGTGCTGGAAACAAGGGACCTTGAAATTCAGGTTCAAGAGGTAATGCAAAAAAGAGCTGGAGATCAGCACGTCTGGATGTCTGGAAATGTAAGCACGTTAATCCTGAAACACTAACATTGAGTATTTCTGGTAACAAAGAGTTTAGAATTGCATCCGCAAGAGTGATGAAAAGTGAAGCTGAGCATTACACTACCAAGATGATTCTATGAGGCAGAAAATACAGAATCTCATCACTGTCAATTAAAGGCAGAGGAAGGTATTATGCTTGTCACTCAAAAATTAAAATAAAGACAACTGTAATGTCCAATAGACTCTGGGAAGATACTCACAGAGATATTAATTCAAGCACTTATTTGTACACCCTCAAAAATACTGCAACTCCAAGCTGCATCAGCAAGTGAGTGACTCCCCAAAGCACACCCCAGGCTCAAGCAGCCATCACTGACCCAGCTCCTACCCAGTCAAGACTCTACAGAAGGATGCACTGCGGATGGGCCATCTCATCACTACAGAAAGTTTCAACAGTCCTTTTCTAGGCACTGCTTGCACCTAAGTGACTAGTTAGTTGAGTGAGTTGAAGATCACGTTCCCTCTTCCCCCCAGAGCTCCTCTAAGAGTATCTTCATTACATCAGAACTCAGAAAAAAAAAATCCACACAAGCCGAGTCGTAAGTACAAAGGAATCGGGTCTGGAAATTCTGATCTAAGAATCACAGTAAGTTGCTTATTGACTCTGAACAAAACAAAAGCTTAAAACCGAAAACCACGCAGCTTTGATGCAAGCTCAACATACAGATATATGGAGAGTGCTGCACTGTAATTCCACAGTCAGAAGTGTGATGTCAGAATACCCACAGTATAAGATTACATAGAAAGTCACCAAGTTAGATGATATTGCTTGTTACCTACCTGGACGCAGTCGGCAATGAGAATCTTGGAGCAAGCAGGAATACTACATCCGGGTCCTAATGTCCATTGCCATTTCTGGTACTACGTTCCTCACAGTTATGAACTGCAGAAATGCTGGCTAAGTGCAGTTATGTAGCAGGCCACTAGTTTTTAAGTGTAAATTGCAGTCTCAAACTCCAGCAAAAAACTTGCTGCCACAGTAAGTGGTTGCCAAGGAGAAGCCAAGAATTTTTCTACCGTAAAAATACCACAAAATCTCAAAAGCAGCTTCATTTCTCATCAGTTGTATAAATGATTAGTGTAATGTGTCTACACCAGAAGATTATTCTGCATTCATTTCTGAGAAAGCATGAAGATATGTATAACGACACCAGTTTCTACAGGCTGCAGTTTTTAGAGAGCTAAGTGGCAAAATGGGCTCAGTTTTGATAAAGAAAGCTAAATTGCAACAGCCAATGTCCTCCATGTCCAGTACAAAAATGTGTTACGTGATCCAGACCATCCAAAAACAGGTCTGACCAACAAAGCACTTTTCTAAATGGTTTTAAAAATTCGATTCTATAAATCTGATTTTATGAAAAAAGTCCAAAACCTCATAGGAAGAGATCAAAGGAACAAAACTTTCTCACTTCCCACATTTAGCAGCTTTATCAGATTTTTAAGTTGGTTTGCCAGCTTTTAAGACACCACCTTTAACAGGTCTTGAAAAAGAAGTTGGCTCATTTATTATATGCCTGTTTAATACATGCAACACACAGCAGAACTTGTTTTAAATGATATTCTGCTTATGCAGCTACAACAAAGCTAGATTAAACCAAACATTCAGATGTTTTGAAAACTGCCAAATCTTTCAAAATATTTACTAATCACGTAATCATAGCAAGTCAGCTGTATCTTTCATACCTAACAGCAGCAGCTTACATACAGAACAGGGGTACCCAAAGACAACCTCTGCAAGGTACCAAGGACATCAGCATCCTTCACTCTTCCAAGTTACAGAACTACAAAAGAACAAACTTTAGGATATGCGCCAGCATCTCTTTAATAAAGAATGACATGTAATCTGAAAAATAAACTGAAAAAATTAATTTAATGTTTAGGTTCAGAATTCCCCACCTCAGACACCTTTGCCTTTTGTGGGTGTCCCATGAACACCCTCCAGGAAACACAGGCATTATTCAATACTACTTCAATAAAGAAAATTGCTGGTTTTTAAACTAAGTATCCAATACAAGTACTCCCAAATACTGGGTCCACAGTTCAGGAACTGCTAATTCAGAATTTCCTGAACAGCAATTCATTATTATTTTCTGGGAAAATAAGTGTTCACCAAACAAGCTGAGTCACTATTTAGTGCACTTCAAATTCTGAGTAGGGTTATACCTGGTATCAGCATTTCACAACATGCTATTTTTCCATTTAAGGAGTAACAGCACTTACAGTGAGTTCTTCACAAGGAATAGTCTGCACTCTAAAAGACTGCCAATCTGACACTGAAGTTTTAACCACAGAGGAAATTTAGTATGGAATTTAGAATTAGCCAATGCTTAGCACAAGGAATAGAAAGCTCTTTGGAAGGTTAAAGCTATTCACAGAATGCTGGGTAGCTAGGGAATCCTGGGAAGGTACAGCCAAACTAAGTTTACCTACTTTGTGCCAAGCAGGTTGATGTATCCTGCATCAACACCAAGGCATTTTACACTGGGAAATCACATTCCCAGCTTATCTTTTTGCAATGTAATAAAAAACAAAGCAACTGCCTTATCAATGAGTCCAGAATGCTTTGAAATTCTTCTGGGGCTTAATAAAATGAACAGCAAGCTAACGCATTCATCAAATCTTCTACAAAAGAACCTTAAAGGGAGTTTATTTGCACTGTGTAATATAACTATTAAGCTCCAGATTCAGATACTACTTTTGATGCATTATCTCCAAACATCAATAATAAAAGAGCGATAACCATCATGCAAGCAAGCTGATTTCTGTATTTTACATACAGGTTTTTAGGATTCACCCCACCAGCTACATTATTTAAGAATAGTTCCTGCAGTCCCCATAATACAAATGATTGTACTCTGAACTATGCAAATTAGTCCACTCAATTAGCATGAGGACATAAGCAAGTTAACCTTATCACTCAAGTAACACTTCTGGTCTTTTTGCCAAGCAATTTCAGGCAAGTATACAATACGGAGCAAGGCCAGATCCTGCAATCACAGACAGCTTAAGAGCATATAAATATCACATTAACAATCCTTTAGTTAGGAAGACAGCCAATACAACTCATTCTATCAATTTTTTTTTTAAGTAACCATTGCTAGTCTTCTGCTTAAAGTCTTTTAAAGATTCCAAGCAGTAACTGCCAAGGTGGTAAGTGCTACCATCCCACCACCCATCAACTGTAGGAAATATTTACACCGCTTCTGGCGGCAGAGCTTCGAATTATGGCATCTCACAGCACTTGCAAGCTTTTCATTTGCTTCCTTATTGCAGCACAATTAATGCTCAAAAAATCTGCACCTACTGCAAAGTTAGGCTACTGTTTGACCCAACGTTTAGCTAGAGGCATTACAGGAAGAGATCTGACTCTTCACTAGGGTTCCACACCCTGGTCTAGTTTGACCTCTACTCAAGCCTCTTGGTTTACTGTGGCAGGTGTGGTAGTCAGCCTCGTATGTTTAACCACGACTGGCAAGAAGAGTTACTACATTTAGTTTTCTATTTATTTGAAGCACAGTAAAAAAAAGTTGGTACACTTCGGGAATTCAGTGGCACAAGGTACACTGCCATCAAGTTAGGGACGTTATACATCAAAAAAACAGCTAAATTTGTTTTGAAACACTGCATTACATAATTAAATTGTACTCGCCCAAACAGACCACTTACAAATATTAGGTCAGTAAGTTTCTAACATCCATAAAAACGTAGCTTTCTTACTAAAATGCAAGAATTAAAAAGTTGGTGTCTAAACAAGACAGACAAAAAACAAACTGGAATGAAACTACAGGTCACATCTAAAATCGGGGCTTTTTGTTTGGGCCTTCATATTCTTCTCTCCCTCTACCATATCCTGCTGGTGTTCCAGGCCCCATTCCTCTAGGACCCTGGCCACCCACAGGCCCCGCACCTCCCTGCCCAAAGCGTTCAGGACGCTATTGGAACAGAATTAACAGTTCATTAAAGGTAGTTGATGTCCATGTGTGTTAAGTATATATTTTTAGAAGGTTCCGTAGTCAAGGTTCGTCGATACAATCACCATTGAGCCGATCCACAGGTACCGGGAACATAGAAAGGAAAAAAGGGTAATTTAAAAATTAGTTTATTGTAATACATGCCTTGAGGTATGTTCCCACTTGATGCATTCTCATACATCTGTTACAAAGAACAGATCCTCCCTGCAGTGCTAGAAATGTAAGCATTAGTGCAGATGTGAATTAACAACTTTTCCAAATGAGCTCTAGCAATTTTCAACCAAGTTAATGCAAACAGCTCTTGCAAACTTCTCACCTTTAGTGCAGTAGGAGCTTAGATTACATCACTGTCATTTCCAAATCAGCCTAGCCAGAGAACAAATCTTCAGGTCACTGAAGTATGAGCTGACATTCATAAAATGTCATTGTAAACAGAATGCCTACTCACCAGTTAATGGCATGTGCTGCAATAGAGACCATGTGCTTTTCAAGATGGGGTTAAGACTACGGTCTGCTGACTAAACTGCAGAGGCCTTAGGCAGTAACCAAACCTGATTGTGAGCACTACTGGATTGCAAGAAGAAAAAAATGTGAAAAAATGCTAATGACCAGTGATTTACCTAACCAACACAATTCCTCCATCAAAGATTTGCATTTGTTAAAGTCCCACATACTCCGGAACTGCTGCTGTATAATATGCAAAAACGTGTTCAAACAGCTACAATTTATTGTCTTTCCAGTTAGAACTCTGCACAAAGGGTTGTGTGCATCCAGTCAGTATCTCCCTTCCCACCCCACCTTCACCACAAGCTCTCAGAAAATTCAGAACTTCACAGCATTGAAAGGTTTCACACCAAGATGCAAAAGCTAAATTACCCTGCAATAAAGCAGAGACTTCAGATATTTTTTTACCAGCACCTCTAGCTGCATGTCTTTCATTCAGTTACTGTACCAGTAGGTGTGATCAGAATTCAGTCTACAGAACTGATGAATTATAAAGCCAGAGATAGCTTTAAACTTTCATTTCAAGCAAATTTTCAACTACCAAGTAACAGAACAATGGTAGGTGGGTTGTTACAAAGTTTCTGCAACCGAAAATTCACACTTTGAGTTCTTGACTTCTCAAAGTCAGGTTCAATCCTCCCAAGAAAGGAATTCCAGGAAGATTACCTAGGTCCTTTCTGCCTAATTCATGGAAGCTTAAGCTTATCTCCAATTCTGCTTAAAAGGTTATCAGCCCAGTAACTGTGACAGCACTGTGTGGCAGAGATCCTCCTCCTAAGAACCGAGGCAGTTAAACCATTTTACTGTCACACCTTTTGACCGTACCACGTTTTCAAGTCTTACACAAGTTCAGCATGCACCTGCACCATGATTTTCAGGAGAAAAATGTACACAGCATTCACCACAAACTGCCTGACTGCTCAAGGGAAACTTAGGAACTGCTTAATTATCAGTAGATTATATAGATACATTAAGGCCAACGGCACTGTCTACTGAACCCATGATGCTCTGCAAAGTTAGCATCCCTAAGATATGGTTCCCAAAAAAAAAAAGCAGGATACCTGAGAAGCTACTATGGTAGCTCACCATGTTAAGCCAGAGGCCTAAACCCACCCCAAAATCATTTAGTTCAGCTTGTGTTACAGAGTGCAAGCCTCCTTCCAGGAGGGTGAAAAAGCACACTACTAATGCCACCCAAGCCAACAGAGTTTTCCATCCTACCCATTAAGCATTTCTTTAATCTACATTCGTGTTGCTCAGTGTGATAACACCAAGCAGGCTCAAAGCCTATTCACACGTATAGTGTGCTAAAAATAGGAGTTTGGAAGCATACCTTGGAACACGAGATATGCTGCAGCTTTATCAAACTCTACCTACAGTCATGCCCAAGATGGGACAAGAGTGGGCTTGCTTTTCTTTGCCAGGCAGGGACCACAAAAAGCCTACAGTCAAGGATGGCTGGAACATGCCTAAAGCTAAAAACCAGCATTTCTGCTCTTCTATGGCAAACATCAGCACACAGAGTAAGTGATATGCTGTTCACCATTGATTACTTAAGTTAATCTGCTGCTTAAATAGACAGGAGTGCAGATTTCTGAATTAACAGCATACCCATACCAACATGCATCAATCCTACCTAGGCTTGGAAGGCCCAAAATAAATGCAATGTTACACATCAGAAAGAACAACAAAAATCTCTCTTGTCCATAAAGTGTCAAATTTCTGAAAAGCTGCTATATTGTGCACTTCAGTTATGAAATTTCTCAAATTCTCTAGAATTTATATTAAAAAAAATCCTTCCAAGCCTAACAGTGACGCACAATTTCCAAAGTCCAATAAAGTCAGAATTAATTGCAAATATGCCCCAACAGCACATTTGAATTCACTTACAAACAACTTCCAACTCTGTAAGCTACCATAAGGGTTAAGAACTACTCTAGTACTACGTACTGCCACACTACTCCTCATGTCAAACACCTGACAAGAAAGTCAGCAGTTAACAGTGACATTTACACAACCATCCAAACACTGGTAGAGAACTCAACTGCCAACCACAACATTTCCCTTATGCTAAACTAAAGCCACCACAGGATACGTTACCATGTCACTTCCCATCATAGAACCACTCATGGCTGCTTGGCCAACTCCTGGATTAGCTTCATAACCTATGCCGCCACCACCTCCAAGAGGTGGGAATTTCTGGGCTGCAGAAGCATAAGGATCTAAGGAAGAGAAACAAATAATCATATTCTGACAGTTTTTAAGTTAACCACATCAAGTAATTATTTAAAAATTCTTTACCTCCCATGTTCATTGTGGTGGCACCACCCATTCTCATGTCTCTCTCCCTCTGCATAGAAGAAACAACTTTTAGCACAGATAATCCACTGCTGAAATCCATACCTTTCAGGAGATAAAGCACACGTACAGCCAAGTACTACCACTCCACCTACACAACAACATCGCATTACCTAACCTAAAGGAAGCAAAACACATCAGTCCTGAAAAGATGTTAAGAAAATCCTAGACATAGCAAAGTAAAAAAAAAATTAGAAGATCATTATTTCACTTACTGGATCCATGTAACCCATTCTACTGTAATTTTCTTCCCTCTGTCTTCTCATTTGTTCTTCCATCTCCCGCTGACGGATCATCATTTCCTCCTCCCGCCGCCGCCGCTCCTCCTCCTGCCTGGTCACCCCAAAGCACACTGTTAAACCCCAACACTCAGCACCAGCACTTGCATGAGCAGTTTAAAAGGCACCAAATGATCACACCAAAGCAAAGATGATACCCTACGGTGTTCAAACAGGAAGAAAAACTTACACTGCAGCTCAATTTCGCATACAAACTGAAGCAGCAATGACGT